>NC_079449.1:26688193-26745693 GCF_903798145.1 Danio aesculapii | reverse complement strand
GCTTTTTTGCATTAATATCTCTAGTGCAGCAAGAGTCTGCAGGTGAATATGGTAAAAAAAATAAAAGTAAAAAATAAATTATATATATATATATATATATATATATATATATATATATATATATATATATATATATATATATATATATATATATATATATATAGTTTTCTTTCATGTTTTTTCATGTAAATTAAAAATATATTTATTAATGTTAAATAACTGCTTTCTTATTATATGTAGTTTTAAATTAAATGATTACTCCAGTCATTATTGCTTTTATTACTACTACCTTAATAATAATAATAATAATTAAATGCATCTTTAAGATCACTGGAAAAAATTATTAAATTAAATTTTAAACTACTTTTGAACAGTTATTTTATAGTGCAATAACGTTTCACAATTTTACAATTTGTACTGTATATTTGATTAAATAAATGCAGCCTTGGTGAGCTGGAGAAGCTTATTTTAAAACATTTAAAAATCCTACTGACCCCAAACTTTTGACCGGTAGTGTACATCACTAAGATGATGGATTACATTACAGATTTTTTCTTGCAAATTTGTTCTAAAATGGAAAAACAACTGCATTTAGTTAACATATAGGTTATAACGGATAACAGATATAACATATAGGTTGCATTGCTTTAGTTAATGTTAATAATGTATTTACTAACATGAACAAACTATGAATTATGGGGGTGATAACCGTTTTCAAGGTATACTGTGGAATATATACTGTGCTTTGGAAAAGTCAAGGTTTTAAAACCACCAAATTTTTCTGTTATACCATTCCTACGGTATGTGTAAGATTTTATTAAATTTTTTTCCTTAGTTTTTCAGGACAACAGTAGCTCTAGCAGAAAAGATATTCAAAGATGCCGTTTTAAATTGTAAAGAAATCTGTGTTTTTGAAACTAATGAAGACAGCAAAAGTCAATGATTCATTTGAAATTTTTAGCCAGACATGTTTACTGCTCCAACATATTTGAAATGTTTCTCAAAATAAAATATATTGTGTTCAAAGAGGAAAAAAGTTGTTGTTTTTTACCCAGACTGTTAAAAAGACTCTTATTTTAGAGCAATAATCACAATACCTTGAAACCATGATATTTTTATCCAAGGTTATCATACCGTCAGAATCTTATACCGGCCCATGCCTACAATAAACAATGCATTTATTACAGTGTATGCAAATGTTAGCTAATGGTAATACAGTTGTTCACTGTCAGTTTAACTCGCAGTGCATTAACTAATGTTAACAAGAACAACATTGAATTTTAATAGTGCATTAGTAATTGATGAACTATGATTAATAAATGCTGTATAATTCTGTATTTTTAAATGCATGACTTATTTTTAATTCCATTATTACGTTTTCTACTTAAAGTACTCATACTTTACTAATATATTTAAATTGTTATAATTATTCCTTTTTAACAGTATGTTGCACTCCACATGTATTCTCAACCCTCTTGTGAGGCCCAGACTCCTGCCTTAAAGCATCCTCATCACATTTTGACATCTAAGGCAAGTGTTTTTAACCCAACCCTGAAGACATCAAAGCAAGTGTGCCACATATCTCCCCGATAACATCATCATATAAATGAGACTGCCATTACTAACATCGGTGTTTCTTTCAAGAATCAACTGAGCTATAGTGGTGTTATACAGTACTACTCAACAGTTCATACAGCACTACAGTAATTAAGTCCTTATTATCAAGAGTATATGAGTGTAGAAAAATATCACAGACAGTGCTTGAACACCTCAATGAGTCATGATGACATAAGTGCAACAAATATGTCCTCAAAGCAGCAAGTTATTCATGTTTTATGTGGTCTATCGTGTGGCGACATCTCCTGGCTAACTGCATTACTGCAGTATTAATGAAATTAAACTTCTATACACGCTGAATAATACTGCATTTCGTCTCAAAATATTTGCAGTAAATTAACAGTTTTCTAAAAGGGTACAGATTGAGAAATAACAGACCTATTTGGATATTCATAATCTAAAATCAATGTGAATTTATAAGTTAAATTGAACAATATAGAAAAGCCACTGACTAACATTTGTACACGGTAAAAAAAAAGACGATTGCTTACTCTACCTAAAAAGTGAGTAAACTCGTTGCCTTAAAACCAACAAGTTGACTTTTTACTTGAAATATGAACAGTGTAACTTGGAACTGTAAAGTTGATTTAACTTAATTTTTGTAATTATGCACTTAGTTCATTTAAATAATCATTTTAAGGCTGTGGGTTTACTCCAGAAACTGCTTTACTTATCAAGTGCAGTCAATTATTTTTGAAGCATAACTGGAAAAAAGTATATTGTCTGTTAAAAACATACAGTTCATTCTCTTTGTCCAGGTGTGATTTTAAAAATACAAAAATATTTTCAGGGGTTGTATTGATTAAAAACATAAGCATCAATTTAATTCAATCTTTGTTCAAGAAGAAGTCCAAATAACTTGACAGGGTTATCACTATTATTATTATCATCATCATCATCATCATCATCATCATCTTATTATGAGGATGGAGACAACCCTATTTACAATCAAAACAGCAAAAATTCATAATTTGATACCCAAAAACAAAATGCATATTGAATGTTACAATGTCTTGTACATGCAAATCCTGTAATTTTTTATTATTTTAAGTTACACACACACACACACATGTTTGTTTTTGTGAAAAGTGGGTACATTACATAGGTTTCCATTCATTTTATACTGTCCAATTGTATATTGTATTGCCCTCACCCCACCCTACCCCTAAACCCAACCATCACAGGAGACAGTGTGCAGCTTTACTCTCTGATTAAACTCATCTTGTGGGATTTATAAGCTTTTTGAGAAATGAGGACGTCACCAATGTCCTCATATTTCACCTCCTTTTTTTAATACCTGTGTCATACCTATGTCATTATACAGATTTGTGTCCTGATATGTCACAAAAACACGTACACACACACACAAGCACTGTGAACTTAATCCATTTGAGTAAAGGAAGCAATTTGAGCAAAGTAAAACCCAATAAATGATGAGAACTCAAACCTATTCAAACCTATTGAGTACTGTAAAACCCAATAAGTTAAGGCAACTCAAACCATTTGAGGAAACCAATTGCTACAAACCATTTGAGTTAAAAAAAACGAATCTACACGAGTACTGTGAATTTGCAGTTCACATTCAGTTGAAGTAATGAGATACTTAATTAACTCATTACCTTTACCACTGAGTTCAAAACTCTTCAAATGAGTAGAATTAACTTTCAGTCAATTTTGAGTTAACTGCGCTCATTTCATTTGATAAAGTTGACTGTTGAGTTTTACAATGTATATATACGCAGAACAAGAACAAACAAAGGACAATATAAAGGAAAACAAAAAGAAAACAGGTAGCAACAACAACAAAATGCATCATAGTCACAAAACATACATTTAAAAACTATAACTTAAACCTCAGAGGGGTCACTGGATTGCTCTTGAGATATAAATTTGTCAAATAAATCAAGAAATTGACCCCAAGTAGCCAAAAATGTTCTTATGGAGCTAGTCCTTAAAAATCTGAGTCTCTCCATCTAAATAACTGATATCATATCTGAAATCCAGTTCTGGAATGAGGGGGGTAAAGGTGATTTCCAATTGTTAAGCACTAGTGTTTTAGCCACCACCATGCCTTGCATTAAAAACTCTTGCATTATTTGAGGGAGAGAAGATGTATTTTCTGAGAAGCCAAAGATGTCAAGTTCGGCATCTGGTAGAAAATTGTCTCCTATAAGCCTTGGAGTACCAGTCTCTACGTTCATTCTGATATATCTTTGTTTTTCAGAATGGTGCTTTCTATGCAGATCCTTCAAAAAATAAGGGAACAACAGTACAGTAGGCGTCTTTATAGAGGCCACACGAGGATGTTGTTGAGATGGGCTGAGAGGTCAGTGCACTGTTTTGTGAATTTCCCAAATGTTCCAGGATGCTAGTTTCTACCGAGGAAGCTCTCACAAGCCGATGACACCTTTATGATTCACTGAACAGTCAGTTGTGGGAATCTGAGCTTTCACATTGTAGTCCTGCATCAAACCCCTGTGGGCTTCCCCGTCCTTCACACCAGGTCACACAGTGCACATCAAAGAGCAGACATACAGACGGGAGATGAGATCAAACATGAGCCACACTAGTGGGACAGAGGTCAGTATACTTTATCTTTACTTTCTTTTTTTAAATGCAGTAAATTCATAGTCATCAGATCATTGTTCTTTTCTCTGTACATGAATGTCTGGGCTATTTATTTTTCCAGCTGTGTGCATGTTAGATGACAGATCGATGACAGGAGCTCCCAACATTGAAAACTGATTGTTTGAGATGTCATGTTTTTGACAATATCACACACCCAAATACATATCAGGGGTAAAACTGTGCTGTGTGTCTCTGACAGTAGCATATGTGCAAAGTTTGGCCTTCCAAAGTAAGTTCCAGTTGATAGCTTGAACAAACACAGGTGCTTGCCACATTGAAGATTCGTCCTCTGAGCCTTTCCTCTCCAAAGTTAAAGGGATAGTTCACCCAAAAGTGAAAATGTACAGGTAATTTACTCACTCTCAGGCAACAGAAGATGTAGATTACTTTTTTTTCTTCAGTATAACAGTAAATAAGATTTTTTGCTGAATCCTTGATGCTTTGTTTAATGCAAGTCAATGATCACCCGTTTTTGAGTCCCTTAACAGTGACATTGCGTGATCAGTTTTCGCGTTGAGCCCAACTGATCCGCACTTTGGCCCATCAATTCCAACTGGGTCAGGGCCAGGCCAATCAAATCAAAGAGCTCACACTAGTAACAGATAATCAGAACAGAACAATAATCAGAATAATCAGTGACAAAAACTCAGTAACAAATAATCAGAAGCCACAGGGATAACATGCCAATAAGATACAAATACAACATACAGATAAGTTCAAATCAATCCCTGTGGCTTCTGATTATTTGTTACTGAGATTTTCTAAGCGAAATATTGGTCTATTCTGTTTATTTTTAGGTGTACACACACTAGGCTGCCAAAATCCCAGTTCGTTTTACTAATGTGAGCTCTTTGATTCGATTGGTCGGCCCTGAAGTTGGAATTGGTAGGCCAAAGTGCGGATCAGTTGGGCTCAATGCGAAACCAATGATGCCATGTCACTGTTAAGGGACTGTTCCATAAGAATCCTGTATGGCTTTATAAGAGGCCAACCACATCAATTTGGTGCACTGCGCTGTTCTTGTTGACATGTGCAGTGCATTTTTTATTTCGCTAGGCAACTCGCTAGCGTTGCTGTTGATATTGTTAGAATTTAAATACTTAATAATATTGCGCTATTCATTCATTTTCTTTTCGGCTTAGTCTTTTTATTATTATTGCCACAGCAGAATGAACCGCCAACTTATGAAAACACCCATACACTCTTGCATTCACACACATACACTACGACCAGTTTGGCTCACCCAATTCACCTAACCGATTGTTAAGTGTGACGTCACGCAAAGCGGCTTCCGGGTCCAAGTGCTGTATATCAAACTGGGGAGACTTATCAAATGGTAATAATAAACATTTACAAAGCGGTGAAATACTTTCGAAAATCACGATCGCAAGGCATATATCAACACCTAATATCAGATGTCCAGAAAGTGATAAATGTTTTATAAATTGTTAAAGTTTCGGTATTTGGGATGCAGCAAGGCCAGAGACCGATGTGTACACTATGATTTTATATAAAATTCATAATATTATTAGTCCATACATCACAACTTAACAAGCGGATAGCGCATGTCTCTGGACTTTGGGGCAAACCGGGGCACCCGGAGGAAACCCAC
Organism: Danio aesculapii; assembly: GCF_903798145.1. Taxonomy (NCBI): domain Eukaryota; kingdom Metazoa; phylum Chordata; class Actinopteri; order Cypriniformes; family Danionidae; genus Danio; species Danio aesculapii. The sequence continues at coordinate 26,739,836 of NC_079449.1, read as the reverse complement.
GTGAACATGGGGAGAATATGCAAATTCCACACAGAGATGCCATCTGATCCAGCCGGGGCTCAAACCAGCGACCTTCTTACTGTGAGGCAATCATGCTACCCACCCTGATGCCCTTTTGCAATAGTCAAGATTTGTGAAGTCAAGCAACTACGGATAACTGGAAACAGTGACCACAAGTCTCTCCTCCATCTTTAAAAGTCTCTGTAGTCATCTTGACAACAAAAACACTGCTATCACCTCAACGGAAACCCTGCCTCTGCTTTAATTTGTTTAGAGAATGAAAAAGACACAACTGACAGTTTAGTTTTTTGCAGGCGCACAGCGCAACGGCAAAAACGTGAGGCGGAACATGCCGTTAGAACTCAAGCAGCATGCAAAGCAATCGCAGCCATTAGTAGATCATTCGAAAAAGGAGCTTTCAACTTTCAAATGTGTTCGGTGTGATCAAGGACTAACTCATCCTTCCTTGTCAAAGAATCAAAGATGCAAACTCCTCACTGTACTTTAGCTGCCACCTTCAGCAAACCTCCTAACAAATGCAGCAACATAATGTTTATAAAAATGTATGACCATCAAAAGTCTTGGATCTGCTTCATCAAAACATTTGACCAGGTGTCACTGTGTCCCAAATGACTCAAAATAATACACAACAATATAACTAAAGCAATCTCTATTGTACTGAGAGAGAGCGCTTCTCTTCCTGTTTTCTTCTAAACCAGGGATGAGCAACTTCAGTCCTGGAGGGCCACTGCCTTGCAGAGGTTAGCTCCAATCCTAATCAAGCACACATGCCTGTAGCTTGCAAGTGATCTTGAAGACATGGTTTAGCATGTTGAGGTATGTTTGATTAGTGTTGGAGTAAAACTCTGCAGGACAGTGGCCCTCCAAGAGCGAAGTGTCCATCCCTGTTCTAAACAGTCACGTCGATGATGCAAGAGTTTAAAAATGCAATGTGAGTGTGGGCAGTTGGGAAAACTCCAGATGGGGTGACAATTGCGTCCATGCTTGGTGCAAGGGAAATAATGCCTATTGTTGAGTTTTGTGTAGTGTTGACTATCATAAAAATGGGTAACACATTGACTTTGGCCCAATCCCAATTCTATTTTTGTACGCCTACCACTTCCCCTTGGCCCTTGAAACAGAGTGTGAAGAGGAAGGGCTTCAAATGTATCCCTAAGAAATAAGACAGCACTACAGTACCTGCACATGCCAGCATATGTCATCGCAATCTCTTGCTTCATATGAGATTGACAATGGCGACTGCTGTAGTTATTCCAGTTGTGTGTGTGTGTGTGTTTTTTTTGCCATTTATCTTCAGGACATTACTGAAGACAACGATATCATGTTATCTTAACGATATAATGTGGTAATAAGCTCATAACTGAACTGCGCATTAACACCATGGCCATATTCATCTATGTAAACACGTGTAGACAATGTTAACATTATACCAGACACTGTAAAAAGCTTATTCCCAATCACAAGACTTTTCTGACAGGATATTCGAGTGTCATCGAGTAACAGATGAGAAAGTATGTAGTGGGATTACAATACACGATTTATCATTATGGATTATAGATATATTTAGTGGTTTTTACTTGATTTTAGCATGATGGTAAACACGAACGATGTTATGAATGTATTAAAACATATGCTTGTTTGTTCTTAAGGATAACAAAAATACTAATTTGTGCATTTCCTTACTTCCGTGTACAGCTATGCTGCTGTTGGAGATGGTGTATTCTGGGAAATTTTTATACCCCTTGGTTTCGAGTGTGTTCCTGGAAAATCTGTTTCAAGGGCTATCTATCTTTTTTAAAGCGAAAGAGAATTGGGGTAAGGGAAAAGGCTAAGGGGTAGAATTGGGATTGGGCCTTAAATTTTACGAATCACCAAGTAATAGGGATTCAGCTAATAAAAAATCGTATTTTTTGTTTAACTGAAGAAAAAAGTCCCCCACATCTTTATTGGTCCTGAGGGTAAGTAAATTAACATTTTTGTTTTTCATTCTTGGGTGAACTATCCTTTTAACAGTGATAAAATGTCTTTGTCCTTTTTGAGTTTCAGGAGTCTTCTGTTCTCCTCGCATACACGTCTGTTGTTTTTGCTGTCTTCAGCAGTTTGTTGTTCTTTAACAACTTCAGTTTCTTTTTCCAGCTGGGTCATCCAGGAAATTTGCCTAATGTTTTTAATGTACTGTGAATTCAGATCAATTTCTTTTGTCACATGTTGTTTTTCACCTGATGTAGTGAAATATCATGCAGTTCCACATACAGTACAGCATCCTTTTACGCACAGCCATGTCCACACAGGTTTCAAAATATACTCAAGCGCAGCATTTTTTTATACTCCAGTCATCACTGAGCTTTATTGCTTGCGGAACATTTCCTCTGTAAACGTCTTTGTACTCCTTCAAAACTTTAGTTAAATGATGCCACTTTCTGAAACTCTTCTCTTTTCGCCTTGCGCAAATGTGTTTTAATCCATTGTAGCATTAATATTTGTCTTCTGTTTGACATGTTGTTTTATATTGCCTTTTCCACTTGTTTTCGACTGCTGCCTAGTCTGTAGCACCTTTGTGTACTACAAGAACCTCCTGATAATGAAAATTGTATCACACGGACAGTGGGCTAATTTAGAAAGATTGGCGGTGTGCATATTGTGCTGATAAAAAAATTGCAGATCTGTACACATATCTTAGTGTACATGTAAAAATGGAAGTATAGGCTTCAGTGTACACTTTTTAACTATCCGTAGATGTCATTCTCTACCCATCCGGCCTCAACACGCGATGCGCTCCGGCAGGTCTCATAGATGTCATTTGTGACAAAACCGCACTGCGTTGTGGTGCTCGGGACATTTTCGTATTCCTCAAACTGACTGCTTGATGGCACACTAAATGTTCTGTTAATCTCAGAGCTCATGTACTCCAGATGAGCTCCACACTGGTTGAAATTGTCGGTGTGTTTATAATCAGTTTGGCTCTTTGGTGCTAAAGGACGCACCCACTGTCCTGGCACTGCGTAGATTTCATTCTGCTCTTTTCTCCTGCAAAGACAGTCACAAAGTATATTATGTAGTAATGTAGTTAATGGAGAGGAGTTGATAGAACTGTTTGCATTGGATTACACACCTCTTTGTCATAACTCTGTAACAGAAGAACCCAGACACCAGTAAAATCAGCAGCAGCACTACAGGCAGAATGGCAAGGAGGGTGTAGAAAATATTGATTTTGTCTTCTGAAATAGAAACTATAAGTTAAAACATAATTGTTAATAAAAATCAGTTAAATAATATCATTAAATTTAGTAATAATATAATTATTATAAATATGTTATTACAAAATTACATGTACTTCCACTATTACTTATCAAATTATGACTTTTAGGGGTGTATTTTGGTTATAATTTATTGTTAATTACCTGAAGACTCTGAGAGTTCAGTTTTTATGCTGTCATTGTCCACTGTAATTGGCGGGTGCTTTGGCACCAGAGTAAAGTCAATGATACCTAAAAATAAGTAGATAATAAAATAATCATAATTATGAATAATGAAGCATTTATGATGCTTGGCCTAATATTTCACCCAAAATCGAAAGGCAATTCATGTGCAGGCAATGAATTAATAATAATGTTTAAAGTCATCAATATTTTGTCAGTAGCTGTAAACTTACATTCTATGAATCAGCAAGGACCACAGTTTTAGCTATGCATTTTAAAAGTTTTCCACTGAAGAAAAAAGTCACCCATATCATGAGTAAATTAACAATACATTATCAATTTTTGGTGAACTATCCTTTCATATTTTTTTTTTATTCTAAATGTATCTTGAGTAAATGTATAGCTCCACTTCCACCACTAGAGGTCATGACAACAATTATTATCTGTAAAAAAAACCCGTCTTTTAAAGGAAAATTCACATTAAAACATTATACTGATATTCTGATTCTATTTACACACTATGAGATCATTTTAAGGATTCTTTCCGCCATGAGGCATCAAAAAGCAGAATAGTATTTCTACTTATTGCCATGTAATTAAAAGAATAAGAAAATTAGTGTTGTTTTGCACAGGATTAGGAATAACCCAAAACGCATAATATGGGTGAAAATAATAGATTTTTCTATTATGCCAAAAGTCTTTGGAATATTTAAAAAATATTATCTTCATTTTGTAAACTTCCTACTCTAAACTCTAACTCTAAACTTTTGATGAGTAATATGCATAGCTAAGAAATTTCAAGGTAATTTTCTCAATATATGCACTTTTTACCCTCAGACTCCAGAGTTGTATCTCAACCAAATATTGTCCTATCATAACAAACCAAATATTAACAGAAAGATTTAATTCAGTTTTGGATGATCCATAAATCTTAATTTCATGAAATTAATTATGGTTCTTCTGTGGCCCTGGGTCACATTTTACACAATGACCATGTTTATATGCTATTATAATAATATTTTATCACAATAACCTGTGTCATAACATTTTAAGTTAGTTATTAATATTAAATATTGTGTATTTAAATAAATAATATTCATTGTACTTTTATTTTGGCAATTGTCTCAGCTAGCGTATTCAGTTTTGTTTACATTTTTTATTTATTTTTATTATAATTTTTATCTGATATTTTTGTCGTTTATTTAATCAAAATTTAAAATACTGAAAACAATTTGTAGTGTTAATTTTATTATTGAAGAATGCTTTAATTTTTAATTTAATGTAGACTAAAGTTACTTTCAAATGATAAAATCTCACCGTAATTTTGAGATACTCTCATATAAAAATACCATATATTAATAAATTAAGCAGAAAATTGCCATTACTGTGTCATAAAATGGTAGCAAGCACACCAGATAAAGCTTAGGCTTTGTTTACCTGTGTGTGTAGTGATATTTCCTGCAGAAGTGGGGACAGGATGCTTCTCTAAACACATACAGGAGGCACAAGGGTTTACATTTTAAGTCCTCTTACATAACACGTTTATACTGAGAGATGCTTGCCTCAGATCTGTTGACTATTAAATATCTTAATGTGACAGCTAACATTAACATAAAAAACTTACCGTCTGAGTACTTGCAGATGAAATTGTTCTTGGAATTGCAATTGTAGTCAGTCCACTTAAACAGACTGTGCTCCTTCTGGCCAGCAGAAGATGAGGGCCGGTAAAATAGCGCCACACACTGATCAAGGCCACACGAGGGCTCTGCCACCAGCCAATTCCTGAAAATTATACATCACATTTATTACTTTTATTTATTTATTTATTTTTACATTCGTTATTATTTTTAATTCTACTACACTGCAAAAAATGAGTTTTCTTGGTTTTTTTGTCTTGTTTCTAGTCCAAATATCTAAAAATTCTTAAATAATAAGTGTTTTCTAGAAAAGTAAAAACAGAAATTGTTTTCAGAAATAGTAAATCAAAATTGAGTTTTTCCTTAACAAAAGTTAATAATATGCCAAACAGGTTTGAAATAAGTGTATTTTACTTACCTTATTGGAAAATTATTTAGTTTGTTTTAAGGAAAATTCACTTAATTTTGACATTGTTTCTGAAAACAAAACAATTTTTTTACTTGTCTAGAAAATGGTTCTTGGTTACATTTTTTTATATAAATTTTGGACCAGAAACAAAACAAAAAACTTTTGTAGGAAAAGTAAGATTTTACATCATATGTTAAATGAATTTGTTTTTCATTTATTACTTAAGTTGTACTTTGTGTCAGATTTCAGCAGTAAGTGTTGAGCTTTTGTTTTAGTTATTAATAACAACACTAGTATAAAAGTCATTTTTATTATTTTATATTTGTCCTCTTTTAGCTTCAGCCACCCATCATTGTAACTGCAACCAAAATAATAATCCCAAATGAGCACTTTTTCTAAAGAAAGAAGCTCATGCCCAGTGTTGGGGGTAACTTATTACAAGTAATGCAAATAATATTACTTTTCTTAGTAACGAGTAAAGTAACTTTTAAAAATTAAAAAAAAATTAAATTTTATGACGTTAAAAAAATTAAGTAATAATATTTGAGTTACTTTTTAAAAAACGTAATGTGAGCTACTTTTGAGTTTAGTTACTTCACTTTAAAAAAAATCAATTGCTAAATTAAAATTAAAATGATCATGTTGATTCCCCCATGCAATGAGAGAATGCAGGAACAGACAGAAAGGAAGATGGCAGAGCCTTACATATCTATGATGGAAGTATTTTCATTATTTTTTACCAGTATTGCCAGATATAGCTGATTTTTTTTCCAGCCCAAAAGCCACACAATTGCACAAAAAAAACGCCCAAAATATTAGATTTAATAGATTAATTTACATTTAAATCTAAATTAACTTAGTTAACTGTCAAAATTTTTAACCGGAAAAACACAACATAACCGGATCCCGGTTCACCCACACACTGCACTTATAGTTGTGTAGATTACAGTATCTATTAGAGAATGTTTTACTTTCGAAATGGTGTATAAATTCGTCCCTGTTTAAATTTTAAAACAACTTTATTTCACCTCCTCTTGCGGGTGGGCCCAAGCGGTTTGCGATATGCACAGGTCACTACTAACTGAATGTAGTTGGAGCACACAGTTATTCATTCATTCATTTTCTTTTTCGGCTTAATCCCTTTATTAATCTGGGGTCGCCACAGCGGAATGACCCACCAATTTATCCAGCATATGTTTTACGCAGAGGATACATTTCCAGCCACAACCCATCACCTATAGCACATGTCTTTGGACTGTGGGGGAAACCGGAGCACCCGGAGGAAACCGGAGCACCCTGAGGAAACCCACGCGAACATGGGGAGAACGTGCAAACTCCACACAGGAATGCCAGTTGAGTCGAGGCTCGAACCAGCCACCTTCCTGCTGTGAAGTGACAGCGCTACCCACTGTGCCACCGCGTTGCCCAGCACACATTTATGTTTTGTTAGATAATTTGCATAAATAATTTGAGTTTCAAAACCACCCAAATGTTGTCAACCCGTCAATGCCATTTTTATCCGCAAAAAAATATTCAAAACTGCCCAACCTGGCAACACTGTTTTGAATACATGAAAGAAAAGGAAAAGAGTACTATCTGAATGGACAGTGATTTTACTTTTTAATAAGACAAAAAGTACAAAAGTAGCAAATGCATTGCTTTAAACTTTTGTTAATCTGTATATTACAGGCCCGTAGCCAGGGGGGTTTTGGGTGGTTCGAAAGACCCATCCCTCACTGACAAAGGTCCAGAATTTGTCCCATACATTTGTCCTATTTTGACTGCTATTTCATAATAAATTGTGATAATAATAGATCGAATTAGGCTTTAACACCCAGCGGAATGCTTTGTTGGCTGTCGCTTCAGTGTGACAGAGGAAAGTTGAATATGCTGGCCAGTTTGCTATTTAAATGATAGATATTTAAATGACAATTGGCTAGTTTTTAATTTAAAACTTGAACATATTCCTATTTGTTTCTGATATATAATCCATGTGTATTTAGAAAATAAATATTGTTTCCCATATTTCCTCATTCTAAATCTTTATGAATATTTTGTTTTTGGTACATCAAAAAATGTGGTTATGATGACCACCCAACAAGCTAATCCAGCAAAATATAGTGCTTAAAATGACACTAAAATGCAACCCATTTAAACTTAACATTTAAATAGAAAATGAGGCGAATAACTGCCAAAAGGTCCACTTTTTAAGAAATAAGAACCAGCCCTTTTACCAGGCTGGCTACGGGCCTGTACTGCAGCATGTACTGCTCTAAGGGTCAAGAAGTTCTCCGAAGATAACGTTATCCTACATAAATGTTTTATGTGTTTGTTTTTTTTAAAGGTAAATGAAGGTTATACAGTGTGTTGTTAATAGCAGAGCTCCTCATATTTAAAAAAGAAGAAGAAGAAAAACCCTACAAGTTATGAAACAGATCAAGCCTCAGCCAGGTCAGAAAAAGTAACGCAAAAGTAATGTAACACTTTACTGCTCATGTGTAAATGATGACAGAATGATGTCACTTATTACTTAAAAACTAAACAAAAAGAGTAACTAAAAGGATACTATATATCTTACCTGAATGTGGCCTGACTATAATCCAGCCAGTAATACTGTGATGAACAGTCAACATTATACTGTGAGCTCCTCCGTAGCCCTATCCAAAAGTCTCCATCGGAGGCCCGGAGCGTCTGCACAAATCTCTCCACCAGACGCTGCTCGTTCTCGGTCTCGATGCTGAGCAGCTCTCCATCTTCCTCCCAGCACTTCTGTCGGGCTGCCTCGAAGCTGGCTCTGAGCCTGCTGTCCTGGAAGAGTGTGATCTTATAGCAGGGTTTCTCCGTCCCTCTTCGGCATATCCTCTGATCTGCAAAACAACCACACACGCTGATGATAGTGTTCAAGTAATTAAAAGAATACAGTTTTAGGAAAATTGGCGAGGAGAATTATGTGCGCAAAGAGAGGAAGAATCCAGAAGTTCTACAAACTGTCAGGCGGAAAATCGTCTCAAGCAGAGTCATGTGTGCGACAGTCAGCCATCAGCCATATCCTCTTGGACTAATAAACAGCTGCAACCCACTTATAAATCCGACAACTGTACACAAACAAACCACTGTACATATAAAGAATACCCAAATGAAGCACTAGTTACACGTATTTTGTTGCGCCGTTGGTTTTTATTCGTTGTTAAAGGTAGTTCTGCACAACAAAAGCTTCAGAAACCTTTATTTGAGAAGTTTACGGTTCAGCTGTCGCATTATTTATATAGCCTACTACGAGTGAGCATTTGGACACACTATTGTGTTTTCTCCTCGAGTTGGTTCATTTGAGTATCGCTGTGCAAGAACGGACATTTTCTATAAATAATCAGAAACTCACCACCGAAAGCGCCTGACGCGCAGCTGGGATGGAAACAAACTGCCAAAACAGTTCCGATCAGTTTCATGAACTCCATCTCTACATAGTTTTAAAGGGCGTGCGACTGCCTCGACTCTTTCTAGATCCTGGTAACGTCCCGCCGCTGTCAGACGAAACAAATGCAGGCAAAAAAGAGGCTGCTTGAGACTCCGTAGGAAAGAAAGTGCCTCATGCTAGCAGAAACTGCTGCAGCTGGTTTTGTGCTCCCACTCTTTGCGTGTGTTTTTAAATAGTGTTCTGAAGTAGCTTTTTTCTACAGTTACTTTGTTTAAGTTAGCTAATTTAATACATAGCTAAACTAATAATAAATTATTTAATGAATTTATGCCAATTTGTATTTTTTTTACAAATGTATTTACTTATTTTTTTCTACCATTTCCTTTTAAGTAAACAATACATTATTTATTAAATTTAACCAATTTGCTTTTGTTTATTTATTTATTTATTTATATGCATAATGGCAGGGGCGCTCTTAATGATTTGGGGGCCCTAAGCAATTCCGGTTATGGGGCCCTAGTATTGAAACTCAAAGCATTCTTTATAGATATTTTTTTCTCTGTAGATTATTATTATTGAAAAAAAAACTGTATGTTAAAAAATATTTAAATAAATATTTATAGTATATAAAATATTTAAAGTATATTTGAATATTTACAGAACCTTTATCTTCACAAATTCACAAATGGGGCATCACAGTGGCGTAGTGGGTAGCACGATCACCTCACACCTCACGCTGGTTCAAGCCTCAGCTGGGTCAGTTGGCATTTCTGTGTGGAGTTTGCGTGTTCATTCCTCCGGGTGCTCCAGTTTCCCTCACAGTCCAAAGACATGCACTTTAGGTGAATTGAATAAGCTAAATTGTCTGTAATGTGTGAATGCAAGTGTACGGGTGTTTCCCAGTGTTGGGTTGCAGCTGGAAGGGCATCTGGTGTGTAAAGTTGGTGGTTCATTCCGCTGTGGCGACACCTGATTAATAAAAGGAATGAGCTGAAAAGAAAATGAATGAACGTTCACAAATAAAATAAACAAGTTCTAACTGACTAATTTGCAACCATTTAAACTAAATTAGCTATTTTTGTGAATAGATTTTGATGCAAGTAAAAAACAACAACATTTAAACAAATTAAATTCACGATCAAACAAACTAAATGAATTGAATAATTGCTGTTTGGTGTTTATTTTATTTGAACAGACCGTACTTCTCTTAACAGTTATATACATATTTCACAATATGTGATGGAAAATTTGTAAAAGAGCTATATGATGTGTCTGTGGTATTGGGGTGGGGGAAAAATAAGCTTGAAAAAATAAATCAGAATTTTCACTGCATCAGTGTATGTAACCCTGAAGCACAAAACCAGACCTGCATATATTGCACCAGTATATTTTTGGCAGCAATTAGTCAAAACTATGCCAAACATCTTTACAATATTACAAACTAATTTCTGATTTGCTAAGATTTTGTATTGCTAAGATTTTAATTTGCTCAGCTTTTAAAGACAATTTTCTCAAAATGTACATTTATTTTAACTCTTAGATTCCAGATATTCATATAGATTTATCTCAACCAAATATTGCCATAAGAAACCATAAAGCAATGGAAAGATGATTTATTCTGCTTTCAGATGTCGTATAAATTTCCAAAAATTTACTCTTATGACTGGTCTTGTGGTCTGCATCAACTTTCAGTGCGGTTTTGTACTTTCCTTGTATATCAACATCAGTCACTGTTTGTAAATCACTGTAGTTTCTACAGAATTATAAAATCTGTTCAGACAAAGTGGAGAGGGATCAATTTAGTTTGGCTTGCTTGCAAACTGACAGAGGAAGTAAGATGACATTTTATGAGGTTGACTGGAGTGTGCAAGTCAGTGGAGCTCAGTCACTGCTGCTGACCCGGCCAGCTCACAGTCAGACACACACACACACTACACTCACTATCCTCAGGAATAGGAAGCCAGTCCGGAAAGGAAGCTCTCTTTTTTTTAACAACAGCCTGTTTCCTCTTCATCTTTGTGGTTTGTTTTTTTGGTTCTTTTTCATTTCCAGACATTTCCCCCTTGACCTGACAAAGAAAATAAATTCATTATAGAGAGCTTGAGCCGAGAAATATACGCAGTAAAACTTTCTGGCTGTTATAAGGAGCCCAGTTACACGTTATTTTTTGGAAAAGGCAACCTGCTACTGTTGCAATGTGTAATCATATACATACATATGAAATCCTTGTGGTCTAATATGGGGAACAGATCCTGCAGATGTTCTGTGGTTTTGGAGAAATAAGGGTGAGGTCATCAGGCCAGTGGCACTGCATGTGTAGTTTGTTTGTGCTGATCTCTGGCAAGCCGCCCGGACTCATTGCCCCTCCTCACTCAATGCAGCCTGTCATGTCCCTTTTATTATGCTCAAACCACTTCCATTCAAAATCACTAACTTCTCAGCTTATGCCGTTTGCATCGAAAACTTTCGAAAACATCACTATTGTCAGAATCCTGTTGTTTTAACAGCTTTAGTTGCATTATTTTGGTTTAAATGTTCCAGTTTTTCTTGAGTATCGTTGTTACATGACAACAATATACTAGAATATGAGGGGGTTTATTATTCTTCATTTTTAAAACTTTTGGCCTGCAAGTGAATTTGTTTTTAAAACTCTGCCCCTTGAGATGATTGATAATGCATGTCTGTAATGCATGTCAAACAAGTTGTCCAGGAGTTGGTATCTTGAATATAGTCTTGTAACTTACAGCTATTGTTTACTAAAGTAGTGCCCCACACAGTAAGACATTGTGCCCTTTATTTCTGTGTAAAAAATTAAGTTCTTGTGTAGAATAGATTGATGGGTATATGTGCTATAGAACCCACATTTTGATTGTAGTCTGGTCATACATTATTTTAGGACAATGTTTTCGTCAGCAAGACTTTATAGCATAACTGTAGTACACTGTAAAAAATGCATGGTTCCATACGATTCCTTCATGTTGTCCCAACATTAACCGATTTAGTTAACTTAATAGTTTTTACAAATTTTAGTGGGTTGAACATAAAAGTACCCCCCCCCCCCCCACTCACCGGCCACTTTATTAGGTACACCTTACCAGTTCCGGGTTGGACCCCCTTTTGCCTTCAGAACTGCCTTAATCCTTTGTGGCATAGATTCAACAAGGTACTGGAAATATTCCTCAGATTTTGGACCAAATTGACATGATAGCGCCATGCAGTCGGCTGCACATCCATTATGTGAATCTCCCGTTCCACCACATCTCAAAGGTGCTCTATTGGATTGAGTGCTGGTGACTGTGGAGGCCATTTGAGTACAGTGAACTCATTGTCATGTTCAAAAAACCAGTCTAAGATGATTCACACTTTATGACATGGCACGTTATCCTGCTGGAAGTAACCATCAGAAGATGGGTACACTGTGGTCATCAAGGGATGGACATGGTCTGCAACAATACTCAGGTATGCTGTGGCGAATATTCCCCACACCATTGCACCACCACCAACCTGATCCGTTGATGCAAGGCAGGATGGACCCATGCTTTCATGTTGTTGATGTCAAATTCTGACCATCCATTCGAATGTTGCAGCAGAAATCAAGACGCATCACTCAAGGCAACGTTTTCCCAATCTTCTATTGTCCAATTTTGGTGAGCCCATGCGAATTGTAGCCTCAGTTGTCTTCTGCTGCTGTAGCCCATCCGCCTCATGGTTGGATTTGTTGTGCGTTCAGAGATACTAGTAACAAGTGGTTATTCGAATTACTGTTGCCTTTCTATCAGCTCAAACCAATCTGGTCATTCTCCTCTGACCTCTGGCATCAACAAAGCATTTGCACCCACAGAATTGCTGCTCACTGGATATTTTCTCTTTTACAGATCATTCCTTATAAACCATAGAGATGGTTGTCTGTGAAAATCCCAGTAGATCAGCAGGTTCTGAAATACTCAGACCAACCCGTCTGGCACCAACAATGTTCAAAGTCACTTAAATCACCTTTCCTCCCCATTCTGATGCTCAGTTAGAGCTGCAGCAGATCATCTTGACCATGTCTACATACCTAAATGCATTGAGTTGCTGCCATGTGATTGGCTGATTAGAAATGTGCGTTAAAGAGCGTTGGACAGGTGTACCTAATAAAGTGGCCGGTCAGTGTACGTTAACGTGATAATGCATTAATTACTGTTTAGACTGCTGTTCCATAATAGACTAAACACGTAATTTGCTTGCATTAAATCCCAAGTAGCTTTAATATAATTGTAATACAGTAATGGTTATAGTGATTTTGCTTTCAGAAACTTGAAACCGGATTTTTATTTATTTATTTTTTTCATTTTAATTAGTTGATTCACGTCATTCAAGTTAATGAATGGCCAAAATGCAAAAGAAGTTTTCAGTATTTTACTGTTTTGGTGTTGTGTAAATATATCATTAAGCTTCAATGTATGATGAATTAATTCATTTGACCACAGATACCGTATGTTAGAGGACTGAAACTAACAGTTGCTTGGAGATTAAAATGCCCATTTTCAGAGTAAAATCTATTATTAAGGCTTTGGACTTCTTTTGGACTTTCTTTTGGACTGTCATTTTTGAGATTGTGAGGTTTTACCCTGAAATAATCTACAGTAGCATATGCAATGTGTGCAGTTTGTTTATGTATGTTCAGCTTGTGTTGCCTTGTGTGGCTGCTACTGCATGCATATTTATTGCACATGCATATAAAATGGACATTAAAGTTAATCTCACTGAATGCAATGCATTTTCCATAACCAGCATACAGGAGAGTAGTTATTGCACCTGCACAGATATGAGCACTTAACATACAGACTGATTCTTGTAATATCTGAGAGAGGAGTTCCACTGTATTTACTGATGTGTTTCTACAATGGCATTTTCTGGACCAGCAGGCGGCAGTATAGTACTAGTACTGTTGTATGTGTTCTGAAGAGTTCTTTTTGTTTATTCAGTTGTTAATACTTTCACGCGGTCACAATTGGCATGCTTTTAAGCTTTTTTTCAGTTGTAAAATGTCACAGAACACCAAATGGAAAAAAAGAAAAAAGCATTGCAGGGCCTTAGGCAATTAATCTTGAATATCTGACAAAAGAGTTTCGCTCTTTACAAAACAGAGTTTCCTTGCACCGTGTGAATTCCCAGAATATGTTTTTACAGAACTGAAGGGGATTCCTCAATTAATCTGGTAACCATGTTTTTCTTGACGATGTATATCATACTGGCGCCATGAGGTGGATCATCACACAAAATCACACATTTGACTGTTTGGTTCTAAACAAAATATTTATGCCACTATTAAATGATGAAATCAAGTTATTATACATGAATATGACAGTGGTGTTACCATATACATTTATGAATAATGCTTTCTAATTGTATTAAAACTGTACACATAGCAGTCTTGAAGGATTCTGTCTAAATCTGTCCAATTTTCAGTGACCCCCGAATTTAAATACTGGTGTGAATTCCCTAATTCTCTAAACACCAATTATGTATTTGTTCCTTGCATTTTTCATTACAGTAATATAGTCATATGGTTGGGTTGGCTTTCTTTCTTTCTTTCTTCTTTCTTTCTTTCTTTCTTTCTTTCTTTTCTTTCTTTCTTTCTTCTTTCTTTCTTTCTTTCTTTCTTTCTTTCTTTCTTTTTTTTCTTTCTTTCTTTCTTTCTTTCTTTCTTTCTTTCTTTCTTTTTTTCCTTAACTTTCCTTTCCATTTTTTCTTTTCTTTTTTGTTTTCTTTTTTTATTCCTTTACTTCTTTCCTTTCCCCTTTCTTCCTACCTTCTGTCCTTTTTTCCTTCTTTCATTCTTTTCTTTCCTTTCCTTCCTTTTCTTCCTTTCCTTTTCTTTTCTTCCTTCCTTCCATCCTTCATTTCCTTCCCCTTCCTTCCTTCTTTCTTTCTTTCTTTCTTTCTTTCTTTTCTTTCTTTCTTTCTTTCTTTCTTTCTTTCTTTCTTTCTTTCTTTCTTTCTTTCTTTTCTTTCTTTCTTTCTTTCTTTCTTTCTTTCTTTCTTTCTTTCTTTCTTTCTTTCTTTCTTTCCATCACGAACAGAAGCTCTTTTTTTGGATGGCTGCTTTAGATGTGTTGCCTTGTCCACAAATTATAAGCATCTTTAATAGATGTCCATTTTATGGTGGTAAAGTAAGTCAATTACAGCAAAGATACTATATTTACATTTAAAGCACCATTTATCTTGCTGTATTTGTATCTTTACTGTAAAATATGCAGTAAGTTTTACAATTCACTCATTCATTCATTCATTCATTCATTCATTCATTCATTCATTTTCATCCGCTTTTCTGGGAGCAGCAGTCTCAGAAGAGAACCCCAGACTTCCCTCACCCTAGATACTTCCTTCAGCGGGATCCTGAGGCGTTCTCAAGTCAGCCAAGAGACATAGTCCTTCCAGCATGTCCTGGGTCTTCCCCCAGACCTCTTCCCGGTGGGACATTCCTGGAACACCTCCCTAGGTAGGCGTCCAAGAGGCATCTGAAACAGAGGCCCGAGCCACCTCAGCTGACTTCTCTCGATGTGGACAAGCAGCGGCTCTGCTCTGAGCTCCTCTAGGGTGACAGAGATCTTCACCCTATCTATAAGAGTGTACCCTGCCAACCTGCGAAGGAAACTCATTTCAGCTGCTTGTATCCGAGATCTTGTCCTTTCGGTTATGACCCAAAGGTGAGAGTAGGAACGTAGATTGACCGGTAAATCTAGAGCTTTGCTTTTCGGCTCAGCTCCTTCTTTACCACAACAGACCGGTACATCGACCGCATTACTGCTGCCGCTGCACCGATCCACCTGTTGATCTCACATTCCATCCTACCCTCAACAAAACCCAAGATACTTAAACTCCTCCACCTGGGGTAAGGACTTTCCTCCAACCTGGAGATGGTAAACCACCTTTTTCCGGTGGAGCACCATGGCCTCGAACTTGGAGGTGCTGATTCTCATCCCAGCCGCATCACACTAGCAACACACTGCACCAGTGCATGCTGAAGGTCCATGTTTTATAAAGCCAAGAGAACAACATTGTCTGCAATTAACAGAGTTGAAATCCTGTGGTCCCCCCCCCACCCAAGGCTGTGCATATAAAGTCTATTGCATAACTGTTCTACAGTAAAATACACTTTATATTACAGGTAAATACCGTGTAATTTACAAAAATTGTTAACAATGTGTGTCAATGGCTTAGTTCAAACTGCAGAACAGAAGTGTTTGATGCAGTATTAAACTGGTCAAAAATAGCACTAAATAGCAGAATGTGACCATGGCTATAATATATCATATGATTTCAGAGTCTTGTTATTTACACAAAATGAATGAGAATTTAGGAAATTCACCCCCGTTTTTAAATGCAGTTGATGATGCTCCTGAAACGTGTAGTGTGTATAAGAACAATTGAGTTTATGAATGCAGTTGTTGCTCTCATAAACTGTGTACAGAACAGCAATAAGCTCAAAATGGGTGACCTGACAACCAAATTAAGCTGCAGTGTGACTGTTCACCACCTGCCAGATCATATGTAGTGATCTGAACTGAGAGCAAAATTGAAGAACACAGGAATCCAGAAAACTCTTACTGTTCAGTTTGTAGAGGAGAACATGGTGTGACGCATCGTTCTCTGGCCGAGGGGCTTTTTTGGCACAAACAATAGTAAGGTACATGCTTTATTGAAAGCTGTTTGTCAGATATCAGCATAACTCCGTCTGAAGTGATCCTTTAGCCTTTAGCAGGGGTGTTTGAGTTTGCTGTTGCTGTTACACAATGGCTGTTGCTCGCATGCAAGACAAACCAACAAAAGTATATGTTGGCATCCCGTGTTTCACACCTTGTGGCAACTGATCACATTTCTCGTATTCATAATGCTTCTATTCCCAGGAGATGATGCAACATTTTATGTTTCAAATGATTTATAAAAAGAAACTTAATTCACTTTCTAAGGCTTTGACATTGAATACTGTTACAATTAAATATCACGAGATGGACAAAATGGTTATACTTTACGAAAGGTTACATTTAATAATGTTCTTAGTTACTAAAATAACAACAGTACGTAATACATTTCTTACAGTATTTATTCATCTTTATGTTAGTTTATATAATAAAAAGATAATTGATTATTGTTAGCACAGCTTAAATCATTAACAATGAATTATTTTATGCTGCACTGTAAATAAATAATAATAATAATATTTTTTTTTTTTTGCCATGGAGTTTTTATTCTTGCAAATAGCATTTTACATTTTATTACAACCCACAAAACAATCCCCAAATAAAACAATCAACATTTTCAAATAAATAAGTAAATAAATAAAAAGATTAAAAAAAAAAAAAATAATAAAATAAAATACAGAGGAAAAAAAAGTATAATATCAAACCATATACATACATACATACATACACACACATATACCTTCACTCAATCCACATCTAAGGTTTTTAAGTGATTAAAAAATGCAATAAATTTTTGCCATTTTTCAAAAAACTGTTCTCCCCTGCCTCTGATATTGTACTTAATTTTCTCAAGTTTTAAAAGAAGACCAAATCTTTGAGCCACAATGAAATAGAGAGGGGGTTGTGGGGAGGTCCAAGACAACAGTATTCTGCGTCTAGCGAGAAGAGATGCGAAAGCCACAATGTCAGCGTGACTCTGGTTTAAAGGTTGACACTGAGAGGGAACACCATAATAATAATAATAATAAGTAAATATTCCAAATATAATGTTTATGTTACACTCAAAATTATTTTTGCCACTTGTTTAAACTACTTTGAACTACTAAACTACGACCGCTAAACTACAAAAATGAGCTAAATCAACAGACTTCTTGAGTTTTATTTATTTATTTATTTATTTTTTTGGGGGGGGGGGGGGTTGTTCAACTTAATTGTTTTATCTTCAGTCCACTTTGTAAAATTAGTTAACTTAATATGATCATAAACTTATTTGGTTTGTGTTGGAAGAACATGAAGCCATTTCGTTACTGCTTATTATTAATGAGAGTTTCTTTTGTAATCTGTACTTTTAGTTTTTCATGGTTTATTGTGTTCTGATGCTCTTGTTAGCACTTAATAACAATTATTATTATTAATGTTATTGTTGTAGTTGAACCTAGATTTTTTTTATTAAGATTGATTATGAATCAATATTAAATATTCATATTGAAATAAATTTGATCATACCAATGCAAACCTCAAAACACCTATATTTCTTTATGGTCATTTATACTAATGTATCTGAAAAAATTAACAAATGTCCACTGTATATGCATCAAATTCCACTGTCAGTCATTGTGAATCAAAACCTGAGGGGATACGTGGTTTAATCTGGGAAGGAACAGGACAGATGAGACACTCCCTGCACCTATTAAATTCTGCTCAGGGTCCAACACTATATATAACAACTCTGTCTCATCACCTTCCTCAAATACTGTCCATTCACCTGCAGGTGACTTACACAGGTATGAGGCACTTTACATTCATATCTATTGCTTTTTACTCTTTAAGACGAGACACTGCAAGGGAGTAAGTGTAATAAATATGCAAATATGCTCTAATCTGCATATCTTTTTGCACAAATATCTGAATATTGAATGAAGTCAGGTTAAATATTCTTGTTTTATTGTTTTTTATTCACAGCTGGTTACTGAGGGGATATTGGAAATCTTTTTTTTATCACTCCATAGTTCAGAAAGTAGTGCAAACAGTCAGAATTTTATTTTTTAATGCTTTGTAGAATAAAATGTACATACTTAGGCAAATTATTTATGCATTTATCCGGCTTTAAAAAAACTTTAGAATACAGATAAAACTGAAGTTTTAATGCATTATTGCTTCTGAAGTGGAGATTTATGGCTACATGTGGAAGAAAAACCTCTTTTTGAGAAAAAGGCTTTACAAATATGCAATGTTCATTAATTAATTTTCCTTCAGCTTAGTCTCTTATTTATCAGGGGTCGCCACCGAGGAATGAACCGCCATATGTATTGTTTTTGAAGTGAAAAAAGTGTATTTTGCATATATTCTTTTCATTAGACCAGAGATGTCCAAACTAGGTCCCTCGGGCCAAAGTAATCCCATGGCAACCTTTGATTTGTCCCGCCATCCCATCTGAGAATGGCATTGTCATTTCAAATTTAATGTACCCCTTTATTTGTTTGTTTTATTGTTAAGCTACAAAAGCTATCTGAAATTAAATGTTTCAGTTTAAATGGTGTAAATGAATCAGATTTAGTTTAAAATGTACACACGACGGATAGAGGAGAATGCAGAGACTTTAGTGAGTCAATCACAGCTAAGGCAGATTCTGCTTGACCAGTGTATTTTGCACTGAACTCCACTGTGCTATAAATGGGTTTGTTTTTATTGGAGTAAGTTAGAATTTAAAAAGTTAATGCCTTACTTAATACAATTCAAAGTAAGGTTTTCTATTTATTTTTTAATATTATGAAAAAGTAATATGAATCAGGAAATGACCCATGGCAACTTTAATGTAAAATAGTTTGGTATATTTATCTTCGGCCCACGGCTATCAATGAGATTTGGTTTTTGACCCTACATACGAAAAAGTTTGGGCACCCCTGCATTAGACTGAAGTAACACCTTACGCAAAGCCAAACTTTTTAAATTTACAAGTGCATGAAAAATTGGTTTTGACTGCATTTTTTTGCCTAAAAATCAAGAAGAACTCTCAATAACATTTTTTAATTACAGGTGGATATTTAGTCATAGTGTTTGTTTGTCTCTACAGCAGGAAGATGCTGTTTTTATGCTTGTGCTTGCTGGCTGTGGTCATGCAGTCAGTTCATTCCTATAACTGCACCTCGGACTATAACAGGATTCCAGGTGAGTCTCTGTCAGATCAGACTGATGTTCTCTGCAGTTTGTTTTGGACACTAATATCTCCTTTCATTTTCTCAGATAACAGTGATCTGGTGGTTCACTGTGGCACCAATATGATCTCTCTGGAGGTGAACCTGTGCACTGCGGCTTGGGCAGGCTTTGACGCCAGTGGTCTGGCACTGAACGCGCAACGCAATAACAGCCTGTGCTTGGGCACCGTTGACTACACCGTAAACCCTCCTGTCATCCGCTACCAGCTGCCCGTCAATGACAGCCTTCAGAACCCCTGCAGATACTCTCTGCAGGTTTGAAGAAATCAGCATTTTACAACATTTTTAATAGTTACATATTGAAATATATAGGTATAATAAATAATAAAATATATGTCACTTATATAATATATAACTTATATAAATTTTGCATTTTATTGTTTACCCTAAATAATTTGGTCTTCTTTTAAATTCATAAATATGTAAAATGTCAAAACAAGGAATTCATAAACTTGTAAAATAGCTTTAGATTCATAAACATCGTGTATAGAATTTTATTGAAAAACTAAATAAGATCATAAAAGTTACATCTTATTTCAAATGATAAAATTTAAATGTTTTAATTATTAAAATAATAAATAATAAATTATTGTCAAAATTTATTTGAAAAAATCGTCTTAGATGTGTAGCATTTTACATTACATTTGACTAAGACCCAATCCCAATTCTACCCCTTAGCCCTTCTCCTTACCCCTACCCCTCGTTTGCATGTTCACGTGAAGAGGTAGGGGTGTCCCAATTCTCTTTAGCTTGAAGGCGTAGGGCTATGGGAAAGGCCTAGATACCCCTTCGAACAGACATTTTTCAGGACCACACTCGAAACCAAGGGGTAAGCAAATATCCCAGAATACACCAGCTACAATGGCAGTATAGCTTCCACAAATTAGTATTTTTTGTCATTATTACAAATTTTTACAACAAACAAGCATGTTTTAATATATTCATAACTGCATTCATGTTTACCGTCATGCATTTAAAAAATTTCGCTATCTACAATCCATAATAATAACTCCTGTATAGCAGCCCCACAACATTCTGACACTCGATGACACTCCCTGTCAGAAAAGTCTAGTTGCTGGGAACAAGCTTTTTACAGTGTCTGCTATAATGTTAATGTTGTTTTTGGTGTGTTTACATAGATGAATATGGCCACAGTGTAAATGCACAGTACAGTTATGAGCTTATGGCTGCATTATATCATTATGATATCATAAAATATGCCTTCAGCGATTTCCTGAAGATAGATACCAAAAAATAACGTAACTGGAATGACTACAGCAGTCGCCATCTCTTCTGATCTCATATGAAGCAAGAGATCGCGATGACATATGATGGCATGTGCAGGTGCTGTAGTGGTGTCCTATTTCTTAGGGGTAAATTTTGAAGCCCTTCCTCTTCACACTCTGTTTCAAGGGCCAGGGGGAAGGGGAACAACAATTGGGCCTAAATGTCCCTGTGCTCCTTTTAGATTGTGGATGAGCTTCCCAACCAGTCTGGTCCGTTCAGCATGTTCTCCAGCATCCAGTCGGTCATTGTCACAGGATTCATTGATACACCCAACTCTGCAGTAGGAGTTGTCAGCTATGCCACAGACCTATACTACCACTTTTCCTGCCGTTACCCACTGGAATACCTCCTCAACAACACTGAGATCACAGCGTGAGTAGCTTTTCAGCTTCATACCTCACCTGCTGCAATTCATGACAACCGGAGGACTGACCCAATCCACACTTTTCATGCAGGTCATCAGTGTCTGTGGCTACTAGTGACAACAACGGCACATTCATTGACACACTCAGCATGAGAGTCTTCAATGTAAGAGTAAATATGTGTAAAAATCTGTACTATCAATGCAGAATATATTACACTGATTATTGTTCTCATGTCAGAGCTCAGATTATAACAGTTCTTTGGTGGTTCCGCCATCTGGATTACCTCTGCGCACTAAAGTCTACGTCGAAGTAAAGGCTGCCAATCTCACTGGGAAGTAAGTATGCTTATGTTTCTATTCTTGCATACTTAGTTAAAAGTTTAATTGTGGAATGGAACACTGTTTTTCTGCTTTTTCTATAGTTTTAATCTCTTGTTGGACTACTGTTTTGCCACCCCGTCACCTTATAATACCAGTAACAACGTGCAGTACAACTTTTTCACTGGGTGAGTTACCTGAAAGGGTTATTTTAGCCAAAAATGAAAATTCTGTCATCAATTACACACCTTCATGTCGTTAATCCTCTGAGGCCAAATTCAAAACATTAAATATGAGAGCTTAAAACAATCCATGTGACTTCAGTGGCTCAACTGCAATCATATAAAGCTCCAAGAACACTTTTGTGTGCCAAAGAAATCATCGTCTTCTGTATCAGAACAGGGGTATGTTCACTAGGGGCAATACGACACAACTTGCCTGTGCTGTGCTGCTGACTCTAATGGCAATATGTTGTACTGCCCATAGTAAATGTGCACCCTTATGACCTGAATCGGGAGAGACAATGTTTTTCTTTCCCTGTCTGGATTTTGAATGTCGTGGGACCTTTGCTGACAAAGGAGGATAAGGGAGCTCTCAGATTTCATCTAAAATGTATTAGTTTGTGTGTGAATGTGGACTGAAACAACATGAGAGTGAGTAATAAATAATTAAATTTCCATTTTTGGGTGAACTTATGCTTTAAGAATTTGTGGTAACACTTCACAATATAGTTCCGTTTCTTAAAATGAAATAAGTATGTTAGTTAACATTTAATTCAGAAAAATACACCCAAAGTGTATTACAATTCTTACTATTAAGTGATATATTATAAAGTACACATTCTGCATGATCTTATTGCACATCCTTAAACCTAACTACTACCTTAAAAACAATTAATAAGCAACAAATTATGAGATGTTGGGCACACTTTATTTCAGTTGAAACCAAGGTGCTTGTACTTTTCTGGAAAATTGCTATGAAGAGATCATATGTGAAAAGGCCTTAGCACATTCTTTTTATTTCCCCGGTAAAGTTGTTCCAGTAATTTTACAGCAATTTACCATATTACTGTGAAAAAGGGTCTTATGACTATATCAGCACAAAGTCAAAAAACATATACAGGCAAAACAAAATTAATACTTGTGGCTCCTGAAAATACAGATTTTATGAAGAAAAACGATTGGCCTGTGCAGACTGCATGTTGGTGACAGTCAGTGTCCTGTTACATTCATATTTGAAACTTTCAGGTGACAAGGAACTAAAATTTCATCAGGTGTCAGAAATGGATACAAAAAAACAGTGGTGGAAAGAGTACTTAAAAATTATACTTAAGTAATAGTACCATTACTTGCCCAAAAGTGTAGTTCAAGTAGTGTAGAAATATCTGTTGTAAATATCACTCAAAGTATGAGTAAAAAGTAGCCTTTAAAGTACTCAAGAGTAGTGAGTATTATGCTGTGAAAGGCTAATACTTTTACATATATGCAATTTGTGCTGGTGTGTGTAAACGCAACATTCTATAGTATGTTTAGTTATTGTTTAAGACTATTTGGCAATTTTCAGACTGTGTAAACAGTCTCTGGATCATTGCGTGTAAGATTTTGGCCATCTTCTTAGACACTTTCATTGCTTTCAAAAAGTTTGCTGCATTTTTAAAGTGCCCATGTCTTGAGGTTAAGTATGATGCCATTTTCTTTCTACGTGCGATTTGATTGGATTTGATGAGGACCAATTTTTCTACTCAGCCAATCACCATAGACAAGAAAAAATAAAGTAGTGATTGCAGTTTGAAGAAAAATAGTGGAGTAAAAGTACCGATACAGCACTAAAAATGTACTCGAGGGAAAGTAAAAGTACATATTTTTAAAACTACTTAGTAAATGACAATTTCTGAGAAAAACTACTCAATTGCAGTCAGTTGAGTATTTGTAATCTATTACTTTGCACCACAAAAAAAACCCAAGTTCAGTCAGAAAACCAGTTCTCAACAAAGTATTGGTGCTGCAGTAGATGACGGGATTTTAGTGGTCATGATATTTTAAAAATGTATGCTAATGTATGCTAATTTAACTGTTACCAAATTGCTCAGAATTGACGTTTACGTCTTGATTTGTGTTGATTTGTGTTCTGCTTTTTTAACGCTCCTCTGGTGTTCCCTCACAGATGTACAGTAGAGAACCGAACAACGGTGATTAAAAATGGACTTTCCAAGTGTTCCAGATTTTCATTTGAAGCCTTCCGCTTTGTGCAGCATCGTAGTCAGCAGCAGTCTACCATTTACCTGCACTGTATATTGCGTCTTTGCGAGCCAAAGAAATGCAATGAACTGATTAATGTAAGAGTCCTTTATTGCTAGAAATGGGTAGAATAGAATACTGCTAACCTCCATTAACTAACTTTTGTTTAAACAATGTTTTACTCATGCAGGCTTGCAACTCTACTGTAGCACGTAGAAAAAGGGCTGCAGAAACTTACGGATCACAAGCCACAGAATCTGCCATGGTGTCTGTGGGCCCTCTGTACACTGAAGCCCTGGGTGAGTCAGTTACATACAGTTCACACAACGAACCAGCACTCAGCTTTTCTTACTGTTCTTGACCCTGGGTTGTCTTCATTTTTTTAAACACTTTTAAACAGTTCATGATTGTAATTTTGAGAGAAGGTACTTGCTCTAGAAGTTGTTATCAAAATCTCCAAAAGTTACTTTGTTATGCACATTGCTACTGTTATGTGAGTTAAAGGGTTAGTTAATCATAAATTATTCTGTCATTACTCACAAAAACGGACTCTTCACATCAAAAATTCAAAATGGACTCAAAATCAAAATTGACTTATTCTTATATGCATATACTATAGTAGTTCTTGTTATAAATGAGAAAATGGCACAGGCCTGGTCCACTCCTCCTTTTATTCTTCCAGAGCTCCACACTGAGACTTGAGATTAGTGTGGCACATACTCTTAACCACTTGCACCCCGGTTCTCGCTCTCCACTCAACAAAAGAACATAAAAACTTCACCCAAGACTAGAAAATTGTGTATTGTGCATCTGTAGCAAAACATTTATCTTGCTGTTTATACAGATATAAATTGTGCTTTCATATTTAGGATTGCCCTAAACCAAAAACCAAACCAAAAACCAAGGCACTCACAGTAAATGAAGTAAAAGGCCTATATTTGAAGGCATATTAAAAAGACACCAATGCATATGAACCCAAACAGGCCTGATGCGCCCCTAGGCAAGAGATTTTTTTTTCTTCAATTTGCTGTGGTGGAGGTACTCACGTTACTGTAATCAAGTACCTTTTTTGGGTATTTGTACTTTCATGAGTATAACTTCAAGTCTGTAATTTTACTTCTACTTGAGTACAAATCAAGCTGAGTAATTTACTTTGTTATTTTTTTAATCACAATTTGTTACAAAGTACTATAATTTAATTAATATTTCAACCAAACTGTTCACCTACACAGGGAAGAAAGGGGACAGCTGTGCTGATGCAGTGTGAATAGCTATGTTATCATCTAAAAATACTAATTAAATTAATGCCTAAACTGGAATATTGCATCAAAGACGTGCGAATAAAGCAGTGTTTCCGTCCAACAAGTCAAAGAGAACAAAATCGCCACTTCCTGATTAACTGGCGCCAAATATCATAAGTAAAAACGGAATTTGCTGCGGTAAGAGAAGCTGCGTAAATAATTTCTTCTTTTAATAAATGACTTGCACCTCAGAAGGTAATCCTGACACTCAGTGAACGCGCGGTGGCGTTTGAAGGCGCGAGACGCGGAGCACATAAGCTTTTACAATAACTCTAATACTGAAATGGCTAAGGCGTTTTAGAATGACCAAAACAACACAGTAGATGTTTTACAATGTGTTCAGCCTGCTGGTTTGTCCATTCACACACATTTTCAAAACTTATGTGCATCATGGTGTTTCCATCAACCGTTTTTATGTGCATATTCAAAAAGCGCATACAAATAAGTGGAAACCTGCCCTCTGCTGTGCCATCCGGCTTACAAGACTTCAGTCTCTAATCTAAAAAAAACACATTATGGTAAGGAGACATATGACTTCATTTGTGTGATATTTAATAAATTTATTAATATGTTTAAGCACTTTGCAGTGATGCTCTGTGGTTTCTGACGGTTCGGTTCGCGTGATTAGGTAGTTTCTCCATAATTTGCTAGTGTTTTTTCTAATTAAATCACCTATTGATCGTACAGATAAGAGAGGCATCATTTGAAATTAAATAAATAAATAGTCTATTTTAATTGTGTATATTTCTGTTGCCTTTATACTCACAATAGCAAAACATTGTTTTTGTAAAATAATTGCAGCGCGCTATTGATTAGATAATCATCACAAGAACATGTAAATCCATCATCATTGTAATACAGACTGTAATAATTCATTAATTCCTAATTTGTTTATTTGTTCTTATTGCATAATTACTGGTGTACTTGTTTTAATATCTTAAATGTATATTAATAAGACATAATGTTTTTTCACTTTTATCTTATCACATGGCACTGGGAAATGTTTAACTCAGTTTATAAAGTTCCAAAAGTGTTCTTATAAAACACATATTGGTAAGAAGAATTGCAACTTAATTTTTGTGGTATTTTATTTATTTTATTATTTTATTTGTGTATATATATGTATGTATATGTATGTGTATTATATATATATATATATATATATATATAATTATATATTATATATATATATCTATATGTATATATATATATATATATATATATATGTATATATATATATATATATATATTATATATATATATATGTATATATGTGTGTGTGCTGTGTGTGTGTGTGTGTGTGTGTGATATATATATATATAATATATATATATATATATATATATATATATATATATATATATATTATATATATATATATATATATATGTGTGTGTGTGTGTGTGTGTGTGTGTGTGTGTGTGTGTGTGTGTGTGTGTGTGTGTGTATATATATATATGTATATGTGTATATATATGTATTACATTTGTGGCAATAAACGCTTATCAGGATCAACTACATAATTTTATTATTATAGGGCAAAGCTCAATGCTTTTTTCTACTGATCCAGGCAGGCCAGAGGTTCTCATTTGACTTGCCTTGCCAACAGCTTTCACTAATCCTGGCACAAATAAATAAATCTTATGTTTTTTCCCACGTTATTCTATATTATATACCACATTCAATTCATATATGGGGGGAAGGAAAAGAAGGAAATACAGAAGAAGAGAAAAAATTTAGAAAAAAAAAAAAAAAAAAAGGGGTGGGGGATTGGAATGTTTCTGTTAGGGTTCTTGTTAAGGTACTTAATAAAAGGGTTCCATGTTACATAATAATCCTTTGTTTTTTAAGAGAAAATCTGATCTTTTCAAGCTGCAGGCTGGACATATTTTTTTAATCAATGTTGACATCAACATTACATTTTCAGAACCTTAACGCTATAATGAAGAAAACAAAATGTGATGGGTTTGGCTTATACAGTATGTTGACCTCTCATCACTTCAATCAGTCCAGACTGCCATTATTCTGAAGTATGCGAGACTAAGCCAGGGTTAAGCACTTCAAGCAGGAAAATTCCTAATGAGACCAATCTGAGACCAATCAGTTTACTTAACTTTAAGTAATTCCAAATAAAAGTGGTTTTATGATGCCACCATGACTAACTTCTGTACCTTTTGATTCTATAGTGAAAGATCTTCCCACTGCATCGCCCTATGGTAAGAGATTCTTTTTGAAACATTAATCCAAATATTACACTTGACACTATACGTCTAGAATATTATGTCTAGACACTAACAGCACACTTGGTTTTCTCTTGTGAAGCAGGAGGCAATGAGCCGCAGAACCGGGAAAATATGAATGTGGCTGGAGTGATGGCAGGGGTCATTTTCGCCACTGCCGGTACTGTTGGCATGATTATGGCTGGATGGTTTGTACTGAAGAAGTTTGTCTGGGCTGGTGGCCTGCCTCGAGCTTTCCACTAAGACTTCCATCAACTAGCCATCTGTTTAGCGTTGAACGAAGCTTAATTTGATATCCCCGATAAGATGTCTGATCACATCACGGAGTCTGCACAAACCATAGAAGAAGCGTTTTGCATAATGCTTAATTAGCATATTTTAATCTATTTAGACAGCAGTTTGTAGTATAGTCACTTGGAAACTGTCTTTTTTTAAGTGACTGCAAATATTACTATTTGCATTGTTTAATGAGTTTTAGATGTGCTCTACTATAAGATGCACATAGGCACAGCTGCATTATTGAATGGAGCAAACTGTGGATGTAATCTTTTTGTAATTTTTATGATCATACATTGTTTCTTTTACACATTGCTTTTATATTAGCCCAGGGGTTTTCAAGTATTTTGGTTTCCAAATTGATCAAAGGTCACTCTTCTAGAAATGAGAAGGCAACTACTGTTAGGTTCATAAATATTTGGACATTGACAGAATTCTAATATTTTTTCGGCTGTGTACACCAACACAATGGATTTGAAATTAAACGAACAAGCGTTAACTGCAGAGTGGCAGCTTTAATTTGAGGGTAATTGCATCCAATTTGGGGTGAACGGTGAACGGTGTAGGAATTACAACAGTTTGCATATGTGCCTCCCACTTGTTAAGGCTCCAAAAGTAATTGGACAATTGACTTCTCAGCTGTTTCATGGACAGGTGTGTTAATCCCTTATTATGCCAATTACAATGAGGTCCAGAGTTCATTTCAAGTGTGCTATTTGCATTTGGAAACTGTTACCGTCAACTCTCAAGATGAGACCCAAAGAGCTGTCACTATCAATCAAGCAAGCCATCATTAGGCTGGAAAAACAGAACAAACCCATCAGCGAGATAGCAAAAACATTAGATGTAGATGTGGCTAAAACAACTGTTTGGAACAAAAAACAAAGAAAAACGCACTAGTGAGCTTAGCAACTCCAAAAGACATGGAAGAACCCGGAATCAACATCCTATGGACAGATGAGATCAAGATCAACCAGAGTGTACCAAGATCAACCAGAGTGATGGGAAGAAAGAAGAGCATGGAGAAGGAAAGGAACTGCTCATCATCTTAAGCAGTGAAGCATGATGGTAGTAGTGACATGGTGTGTGTATGTATGGCTGTAGATGGAACTAGTTCTCTTGTATTAATTGATGATTTGACTGCTGACAAAGACAGCAAGATGAATTCTTAAGTGTTTGAGGCAATATTCTCTGCTAATATTAAGCAAACTACTTTAGAACTCCTTGGACGGTGCTTCACAGTGCAGATAGAGAATGACCCAAAGCATACTCCAAAGGAACAAGGAGTTTTTGAAGGGAAAGAAGTGGAATGTTATGCAATGGCTTGCGTTTCACTTGCTGAAGACAAAACAGCAGGGAAATGCCCCAAGATCAAGCAAGAACCGAAGACAGTTGCTGTAGAGGCCTGGCAGAGCATCACCTGGAATGAAACCCAGCGTCTGGTGATGTCTATGCGTTTCAGACTTCAGGCTGTAATTGACTACAAAGGACTTACAACCAAGTATTAAAAAGTGAAAGTTTCATTCATAATAATTATTCTGTCCAATTTTTTTGGACCCTTAACAAGTGGAAGGCACACTGTTGTTGACCTGATTTGTGTGTAAATACCCTAAATTTAAAGCTGATAGTCTCCACTTAAAGCACACATTGCTTGTTTCATTTCAAATCCATTGTGTTGATGTATAGAGCCAAAAATGTTAGAATTGTGTCGAAGTCCAGATATTTATAGACCTAACTGTATATTTTATGTATAAAGACCCTTTTATATTGTGTGTGCAATTCTATTATAAAGATAAGGGTGTGTTCTAAATTAAACTAAATAAGTGGATTTTATTTTGGAGATACTAAATCCAAAGTCCATTATTAAAAGGACAGTTCAGCCAAAAATTCAAGATCTTTTATCATTTACTCTTCCTGAAGAAGTTCCAAATCTGTAAGAGTTTAGTTCTTCCTTTGAACACAAAACAAGATATCACAACATTTTGGTGACAACTGCTCGTCCCCGCTGACTTCCATAGTTTAGAAAAACTACCATAGAAGTGAATGGGATTAACTACTGTTTGGATATTTGTATTGCTTAAATGTCTTTATTTTTATTTAGGAAAAGAATGAAGATCATACAGGATTGGAACAAAGTTTGAGGATAAATATATGATGATAGAAGTGTCATGTTTCCATAAACTATTACTTTTAGTTTTCTACTTTTGATAAATATTCTAAAAATGGATTTAACCTCTGTTTGAAAACCCCTGTATTACAGCCAATGACTTGCTGCTTTCTTGTATTTTAAAGACATAATAACTATTTAGATGCGATGTATTTAGAAAGAAACACTTTTATTAATACACAGAAGTTGATGCAATAATCATCAGACGACATATATGTTCATTTCAAATACGTACAAACTGATCCTTTTTATTTACACCCTATTGCCTATTTACGAAACAGCATATCAACACACATTACACACACAAAAATTCAGATTTCTCTTTGAAAACTGTACAAACCACAATATATTTACACAAAACAGTTGTTATTTACAATACAATACAGTTGTATTTCTCACAGGAATGGAGGCGTGTTGTTTAATTTAGAGTGTGTACGATGTCTTGTAACAGTGCTGTGAGTCTTGTGGAGAAATCCTCCTGTATGGACTCAATGTTTGTCTGATGGAACCCAGTCGACTCACCGTGGCTCTGGCTTTCTTGAAGCGCTGTCATCTGCTGGTCCAAGTTAGAAATAAACTGTTGATTCCTAGTGGCAGAGTTCTGGCAGAACTGATCCACCTTTGAAGCCATCACTTCCATTGGAGGCTGTGCTGATGCGAGATGGCCTGCCAAAGCGATCTTGAGCGCTGCAACTTTTCCTTGTACCTCTAAACTGAAGGTACAAACTTCTTGCCCAAGCCTGGCGGTGACTTCCTCCCATAGTTCCTTTCCGCTGCTGTCTCTTTCCTCTTCAACAGCCTCGAATGCCTTCGTTTAAAGTCCTCAAAATGCTGCTGTCCTTTTCTGGTGGCTTTCATCCAAAGCAGTTGTGATCTTCTGCACAGCCTCCTTGTAAATAGTGGCATCCTCTGGGTTCAGCTCCCGGAGGTTCAGGTTGAGTTTCTCACAGAGGTCTTGAGTGTTGGATTGGAGAACCGTCTGGAGCTGTTTGGTGAAGGGGGCGAGGAACTCTTTCACATTGGCCAGGGTGTGTTTGGGATGGCTGGGGTAAGGAGAGAGTCTTTCTCTCAGCTCGGCGAGCTCCTGCTTCAGACGGGCCCTCAGCCGCTCGGACTCCATGCTTAGTTTGCGCCTCAGTTCTGCTGCCATTGGGTTGTAAGAGTCTTCGGAGTAAAGGTCACTGCTCACTACATGGTTCTTCCACATAGAGCTGCAAAAATAAGGTTGAGGGGTCAATGACTGAGAGCGTATGTGATAAAGCAAAGGAGAAATCAAAGCAATCCTTTATACAGCTCAGATGTCATTCTGTTTTATTGTAATCAAAGAAGTTTGGTTTGAATTATTTTGGTTTATTGCATCTTCTACTGATTTAGGATGAGGAGATTTGCGTGCTACATATTTTAAAGTCTTTTAATAATAACTTTTTGCAAGGCATTTAAATATGCTCTTTGTGTTATTGTTGAGACAGTTGGTGTAACCATCTAGTTAAAAGAAACCGTACACTATTGATATATTTCAGAGTCAACTTTGTTTCATTATTTTCAACATTCCTTTTTATAGTTTAATTAATTTAATTAATCTATTTAAGTAAAGGAAAATTTTATTTCTGTGGATACTTGCATATTTAGTGACATGTTGGCCTATTCAAATAACTGAAACAATAAGATAATATAATGCCAAACTACTTTAGGTTTTTATGTCATTATTATGTTATAACAGTTGAATCAACATCGCATTTTAAATTTGTTGTTAAAAAATATATTCGTATTTCACAGGATATGAAAAAACGAACAAAACCTAATATTTAAATGACTATTATACTGTAATTAAACTGCAATTATTTATTTTATTTGTTAAATTATATTATAAATAACAAATTATAACCTGTATATTTTATAAAAATGTTCTAAATTAGTTCCATATTACTTTATATTTACATATTTTATATTTATATATTTCTTTCACCTCATGGTTTAGTTTACATGAGCTAGTATACCCCTTCATTATGAAGTGAATTCAAGACGAGATTTAACAAACGAAAATAAACAAAATAAGACAATCACATGATTACGCTATTGGTTAATCAAGAGTAAACTTACTTTGAGTCTTTGTCAAAATTCTTCTTGTCAGTGGCCTGATTGTCTCTGTGTAAACTCCATGCTTCTCGACTGATCTCATCATTGAGTGGAAATGCTGAAAAGAAATACAGTTTCATTAGTCATTGAAAAATTCTATCAAAACTAATAAATAACTTATGAAATACTACAAACCTGCTGTGGTAGCAAAGGCCAAAGCCAATGTAATAAACTGCAGATTCATGTTTGTTTGCTGATGAAGTTAATTCTAAAAACAAAACAGATGATTTACATTTAGTTCGATTTATCAGTTAAAAATATTTTTGGCTGTCTATGACTCAAACGTCACCAAGTAATTGTTCAGAAATCTGACATCTAGCTCTTACCTGTTGATGAGAAAATGAGAGTTTCTTTCTCAGGGTCCACATTTAAAGCAGTCCCTTATCAGAGGTTGTCCTGCTTCTCATCTGTGTCAACACAGACCACGTGGAGGGTCACTTTGATAACGACGGGCGTTAGG
Organism: Danio aesculapii; assembly: GCF_903798145.1. Taxonomy (NCBI): domain Eukaryota; kingdom Metazoa; phylum Chordata; class Actinopteri; order Cypriniformes; family Danionidae; genus Danio; species Danio aesculapii. The sequence continues at coordinate 26,707,246 of NC_079449.1, read as the reverse complement.
AACTTAAAGCTATTTTGCAGATTGGCCTCTTCAAACTACTCGTTTCCAACAACACAGATTCACAGTAGCCACTGTGATGTCATATCAAGGCCAATACTGACGTAATTCAAAGTCAGGCAAGGTCAATGCTATTGGAATATGTTTACTACAAACCTGAGGTGTTTGGACAGATTTAATTTTATGGTTGAGAAATTTTATATAAGACTTTTGCAGTATTTTAATCACAGAAGTACAACCTATGATACAGACTTCATACAGGATGCTCTGTCCTGGCTATAAAGTTCATTCAGTGAACTGAATGGCGTGAAATTTGGCTTAGTTCTACTTGGCTTTCCCACAGCAATGGCACAGTCACAGAGAATGAACTCTCAGGCCTGTGGTCACTGCAGTATCTCTGGCTTTGCGAACAAAGGTGCTGTTTGTTTGTACTTTACTGAATGGGTCCACTTGGGTTTGCCTTGAGTGTACTGGGCCATTGCTGGTGATAAACAAAAAGCTAACAGTGGCTATCTTTGAACATTTTATTAGTTCATTTTAGACCCACTTTCTGGCAGCTGTATAACTGAGTTTGTCAAAAACAAACACTGCACAGGGAATTTTGCCATTAAATGGCATCATTGTAGTGTCCAAACATGCTGTTTTGCTCAGGGTAATCAATGTTTTGTTGTGTAAATCTAAAGAACCACGTCATATGGTTTGTTCATTTTGGACTCTTAACTCGTATGATAATTATTCAGGGTTTGACTACAAAACAAGTTTTTTTTAACAGAAATTACAATGTCTTAAATCCACTAAATATGCTATAGTTCTCTAAATAGTGAAACTTTGATACAAATTTAATCAAAACTTTAACAAAAGTACATGGTTATATTACACGCCTATAAAAAACATGGTTAATTTTTGAAAGGTACATCAGTGAAATCTTGGCAATAACATTGCTAAATCATGTTGTCATACAATCGTGTTGACTTTGGAGCAACATTTTTACATTACTGGCATATCACTAAATCTTTCTTATCTACAAAACGTTATATCAGTGACCCAAAAACTGAACAAACTTCCTACACATTAGCAGAACTGGATCTATCCGACTGCGTTCATTCAGAAACTTATTGAACTCTGAATGACTAATTCACGTGACAGACACCCACTTGATGACCCCCAAAGCTGGCACTACAGGATGCGCTTACATGGTTTATGTAAACAGATTATAGGTAAATATTCCACCTTTCCTGATCAGTTTTCCAAAGATTTGAAATCGCTCTAAACTAATTTAATGAACCGATTTGAAAAGAGCTGACTCTAAAGAGTGATTCGTTGCTGCTTCAGAATTGTTTAATGTTTATTTTTCACTTTATTAATTAAACCCTTTATTAATTAGAGGACAAGAGGTAATACATATTCAAATTGTTTATCACTTATCAGCTTCATAATTTGGGACTGTTGTAAGTAGCAGACGCACGTCATTAATATTGAACTTATAATGACGTATATTTTTGTCAAGTAACATCAATGTTCATTGTTGCCAACGGTGCAACATTTTGTTGCTACATTTAGCAAATTTTTCAGACTAACGTTGATCCAGCAATTTTCAAAAGGGACCTAACAACATATTTTGTTGTGAAAAATGAGACACGTGTTAGCTTTTTATCTGTTTGGTAATATGCCTCAGTGAACCGAATTCATATTTTTAATTCAATTACATCTAATTTATTAATCAAACTTGTTAGTATGTTTTCAGTTTTTAGAGTGGTTCTCAATGACATTTGTGATATTAAATAAATGGTGACAGGTTTGCTTTCCTGCACCTACACTGTAAAACCCAATAAGTTAAGGCAACTCAAACCGTTTGAGGAAACCGATTGCTTCAAACCATTTGAATTAAAAAAGCTAATCTATATGAGTACTGTGAACTTACTCCATTTAAGTTGAAGTAATGAGGTATTTAATTAACTCATTGACTTCAACACTGAGTTCAAAACTCTTTTCAAATGGGTAGATTTAACTTTCAGTCAATTTTGAGTTAACTACACTCATTTCATTTGATAAAGTTGACTGTGGGGTTTTACAGTGTATTAATGGATCACAATGAAAGAGTGCACATATTTTTTTTTATTTTACTGTTTAACTTCTATGTATGAGCTGTTGTATGATACAATACTAACTATGCACCAAGTTTTACGGACACCTACAAATGTCTTTTTTAAAGAAACTGTTTTGTGAACACTCGCACTGTCTGTCTGTGCTGTAGATTTGCCAGATTAATTAATATTTTTGGCGCAAACATGCATTCACAATGGAACGAACCATTGTAGGGGTGGTCAAATGTATATTAAAGTTATCAATTATTTTAATTATTAATATTACTTAAGATACATATCAGAGCAAATTTTCAGCCAGGCAGCCCAAGGGTTTCCAGTGAACTGTCTTTCCATTACAAAATTGTCATGTTTAAGATCTGATTTGTTTAAAAAATTAGAGATCTTCACTGCTTGTTAGATATAGGAAGTGAAGTGGGTCTCAGATCAGACAAGAAGCACTGCATTAAATTCCATCTTCCCCTGTCATGCCTTTAAAATATGACAGTTTATTTTACCCCAGTATTTTCAATGGAATTTCAGCGCTAGCCTGTTGCCACTGACAGTCTTTCCGTTGTTCTTCTTTACAACGGTCTTTCATCTTGTTTTATGATTAAACAACTAAATGAATGCTTAAGTCTATTTAACTGAATGTATTGTAATTACATTAAAACATTGATGCTGTAAAAACAACCATGTGAAATTGAAAATAGTCATATTAAGGTTTCACCGGAAGTTTATCGATGACTTTAAAACTGTAGCTGTGCACAGAGCCCATTCGCACTACTTGTACCTATAATTGTTGATCAGCATGGTAACGTTACACTGTAAGAAAACAACATGAAGGGAAATAAAAGGTAGCCTCTGGTAATTTTCTGTTTACTGATATTCATGTGACAAAAAAATTCAATGCTTAATAACGAATAATAATAATAATAAAATAAAACAATAAAATATAATTAAATAATAAAATATTTTATATATAAATAATAAAATATTTAATAGGCCTGCGGTTAATTGTGCATTAGTTTTAAAGACTAGGGTGTAGAATGGTACCAACCTCCAATGTTTACACCTACAATTATTCTGAATGTTTAGGTTTACCTGAAAGGAAGATACAAAATGTAATTGTTAAAAAGTCATTGTAACTGTTCGATAATATCTATATTACTTTATTACTACGAGTTGTAAATTACTATCTATTTTATGAACAAGTCTAATACTAATATTATGCTGCAACAAATCAAACTGCTAAAAATGAGTTGGCAACCAATTGTGAATCTGTAAATTCAGATGTTGCTATTAGAAAAGTCTGCCATAATAAAAGAATTGCAACTCTCCGTGTTTGCAAACAAAATATTGCATTGGGTTTAACGGAGAAGAGTTAAACTTACAATAACAAATTGTGCAACATGTTGTTATGTGACGATGACTATCAGTTACTATAAAATTGTAAAATATATATAGTCATTTTATAATGTCATATAATGTCATTTATATTAGGCCATTTAATAAATCTACCCTGTCATTTAAATTCATTATTACGTAGTGCTGAAAGTGTGTGAAATGTGAAAATGTATTACATAATTAAGTCACCATAAGGTCATAGTCCACACACTCTGCTGAAGTCATTAATTCAGGGTCCAAGTTCATTCATTTTGAAGCACATCACAAAAAATTATGAGGTCATAAGTAGTAAGCATGGAGTGTACTTTGCATTTATGTTTTTAAACGTACTGTTTTGGACTCCAAAATGTATTATTACACTGTTAGGTCGTGAATATTAGCCATAATAACTCACTTGCACGGCTCAGTTTTTGCTTATGTAAGCGTTTTTTGTGTTAATTTGCGCTTGCTTATAGTGATATGGTCCTTTGAATCCTGCAGGTTCAACTTTAACCCAGATATCGCAATCGTTTTAGACTGGCCATGGCCTTCTCGCCTACTGGATCCATCAAAGGAATGAAGCCAAATGATGTGAAAAACAAGGTTTGTTGTTTTAGCGTCGCCTCGCTTGTTTGAATACAGAGTGCCTGATATTCTCCTGGCCTGCCAAATCATTTGAGAAAATGCACACTAGGAGAAAATTTCTGCTTGGACTTTGAACTTTTCCTCATATTCTGCAACTTGTGACTGATTTCATGTTTTCATATCTGCTAAAAGACATTTAAAGCACAGCCAAAGTTATTAATCAGTTTCATGGTTTCACTTGTGGCCTGTAAGCAGACCTGGCAGCATCAGGTTGCATCTTTCTACCTATTGGCATGTGTGATACTTTATCTGTAGACTGGTCATGAATCATTTAGGATGGCAGGGAAAGGGCTTCCTGTATGCCTTTGAAAGTCTCTGAGCCCTGGACAGCAGACAGAGATGATGTGCCTCTGCTGGCCTTCGCTGCTTTACTGGTTATTCACACTTAACACGGCCATTGGATCAAACATAACTCTGAGACTTTCTGAAAGATCTTCCTGCAGACCAGGTAAATTGCCTTTTTTCTGGGACACAAGAGGGTGAAATGCAGCAAGTGGGTGTTTAGGGGACTAAATAAATAACATGCCAACTTGAATACTTGTTTTCTTTATTTTACAAATGTATTTTATGAATACGTAGTTGTTTTGTGTTATTTTAACCTTGTTCTGTACTGTTAAACTGTGAAGATGCATTATATATTTATTTTTATTTATTTTTATTCAAATGTCAAAAATATCAAATTTTAAGAAAAATAAAAAATCTGAGCCGGCAGTTAGCTCTCTGCAACTCTCTCATTGTCGCCCACTGAAGCTAAGCAGGGCTGCACCCAGTCAGTACCTGAAATGGGAGACAACATAAGAAAGCTATTCACCTTATTCTCCACGTACGAGTGGGCGCAGCCATTTGAATCATTTTGGCTCGAGACTTCCGGTCTCATCACTTCCATTCATTTTTAGACGTTAAAAACGGCTTGTTTTGTTGTTTGGTGTTGCAAACTGATATTTTCCTATTATATTATTCTACTTTGTCTGTATAGTCATGGAAACACTTGTTTGTAGAGTACGTAGTTTGACCGTTTTTTACTGTTTATTATTCCTAGTCATTTCTCCCATAGACAGCTGAATCGGAAGTTCTAAAACAGTCGCAAAAATGAGCGCACTTCCGCATTGAAGTATAAGGTCAATAGGTTGCTGTCAGAAGTGATGTTAGTGAGACCAGCAGGGGCCGCTCAACCCGTGGTCTGAGTGGGACTAACGCCCCAGTATAGTGAATGGGACTCTATACTGCTCACTGAGTGCCATCGTTTGGATGAGACGTTAAACTGAGGCCCTGACTCTCAGTGGTTGTTAAAAATCCCAGGATGTCTTTCATAAAGAGTAGGGATTTAAATTTGCCCACAAGCCTCCTAACCATCCCGATATCATAATTGGCCCATATCATAATTGGCTTCATCACTCTGTCTCCTCTCCACCAATCAGCTGGTGTGTGGTGTGAAGTCTGGTGCAATATGGCTGCCGTCATGTCATCCAGGTGAATGCTGCACACTGGTGGTGGATGAGGAGATCCCCCCAAAAATGTGTAAAGTACGTTGACTGTCTAGAAAAGCACCATATAAATATAATGTATTATTATTATTATTATTAGAATGTTTGAATGACAATACTTTTTCAACTAAGCTGTCAATATAAAAACATAATATATAGTTAGTCTGAAAAACAAGTAAGTCTGAAACAGTCTAAACGTGTACTTGAGTAGCTCCTTTCTACTAGGCTAAAACAGAATAAAAATAAATATAAATAAAATATATACAGAACGTAAAGATTTGGTAACTGGACTAGATTTTCTATCTGATAACCTTTTAATTTTATGCACTTTTAAGGATTTTACTGCCTGGAAGGAGGCGAGGGTCCCATTCCCTGTCCCAGAGGAACGTTTGGGCCAAGTTCCTGGGCCACAACCATAAACAGCTGTATCAGCTGCCCACCACACCACTATGGGCCTAGGGAAGGCTTGAGCAATTGCCTGCCCTGTGGGCCTTGGTCACATCAGCCTCAGCCGGGACAGGACAGCTGTACATGTCTGCAAGAAGGTCAAGTCTTCCAGGTAATAACCCACTGCAGTGTTTACATGCCTTCCAATGAGTTTGCAGCCATGTAGAGAAGCAATCTGCAGCCGTCTGCTCATGTTTCCGCCTGGTGGGAGTCTGGTTACCAACTCTCACTGCTGCTGAAGGCTCTTTTCATCAGCTACCAGTCACAGGGATGTGAGTCAGGATTTGTTGTCTGTGTCTCTAACTGCTGTCTTCTGAATGTAGGCCAGTGATGGGCAGTGCGCCTGTATGTTGGGATACACAATGAAAGGAGAAGCCTGTGTGCTGAACGTCTACGAGATTTGCAAAGACGGAAGAGCACGTAACCAGCATGGAGACTGTCTGGACCACAAACAATGGAAGCAGTATTGCTCACAGCAGGTGAGGAAACAGAGGACATATTGGAAGGTGTGTACTACAGTCATGCTGTTTGCACAGGGAGGATGACGTACTTGCAGTGTTGCCATTGAATTTTTCATGAATGGCACGTGACAAGTTATTTTCCTCTTGAAGGTCATTCATTGGATGTTTCCTGAGTTTTGAATGGTTTACCAGCAAGTCAGTGACCTAAAATACCTCCTCTTGTCAAACACATAAAAGTGCCTCACATGTATCAGTGCACCTGATGTGTGACTTACCCTTGGACCCAAAGTCATTTCATGACTTCCAGTTGGTTCAAATGAAAGCTGCAAGATTTTAAGTCAAGCCCCAGCACGGCCCATGATTTTAGATGTCTTCCATTGGCTGCAAGGTAAATTAGGATTTGAATCAGTGAATTTAAAGCATATGCATGGATATGTACCTGCTTCCATTTCTGACTTGTTCAGACTGACAAGTGTAAGATCTGCAAATCAAAATTGGTACAAATTTATCGTGATATTTAGTTTTAAAAATATTGTCAAGCCAAGCTGAGCTTTATTGTCATTCCATATATGGTAGTACTAGATATACAAAAATATCGTGCCTCGCATGACCACTGTTCTGCATAAGTAAACATAAATAGAACACAACACTGGATGTAAGAGCTATTTTAACCTATACATATCTAAAATACCGCAGCAGTAATCTAACTATAAACTGCTAACTCTGTATATATACATAGTTAAACTATACACACAACCTAAGACAGACTATACAAGTACTTTAGATAAGACAAATTGTGCAAGATATTGTGCAAAGGAGGTATTTTAAGGTTGAGGAAAACATGTAGTGCAACATGATTTTGGTACATTCACAAGTAAATACTAGGTGCGTCTCAAATCACATTTTAAATAGTAGCTGTGTCCCATTTGGCACACTATGCACTTATGTGTTATGTACTTATGCACTTACACTCACAGCATAGTATATGAATGTAGTGTCACCCCAAATGGAACATTAATATTTTTTAATAAGCAAAATTCAAACCATTTCCCAGATTACGTTGATGGTTGCCAAATTAGTGAAAAGAATGACCAAAGTACCAGATAATAGCTGCCTAAGTATAACCGCATTCACCATTGGGAGGCGCTATAATCTCTCGTAGGAGAATACTTTCATAATCCAAAATAAAGTAATCCAACATGAGCACTCGCAAGCTCCGCATCTTCCGATACATGAGCAAAGACGTGAGTGTGTGAAGTGTCCAAATTTCCACACTTCATTTAACGGTTGAATAAGTTCCTGATCCGGGTATTTAAAGAGCACTTATTATTTTTAGAATTTTCAGGGTGAACGCACTACTTACACTATTTATACTACAAATTGGAGTAGAATAGTGCATAAGGATGTGATTTGGGACACACCTAGTGTAGGTAGTGCATTCACACTGAAAACTCTTAAAATAAAGTGTGGAATGTTGTACACTTCACGCAATCAATGGCCGCAGCTTTGCTCACCTAGTGGAAGAGGCGGAGCTTTCAGGCAATGATGTTGTATTACTTTAAGGCTGCGTCCTAAATTGCATACTTCCATACTATATAGTACGCTAAAATCAGTAAGTGAGTCGAGTAGTATGCCTGAATTCATAGAATTCGAAAAACAGTATGCGTGAAGTGTGCAACCGATGCACACTATGCTAACCCTATGATGCCCCGTTGAGAGAATTCATGTTAGTGAAGCGACGCAACTGATGTGGGTAGGTCACATGATCATGACAAAATAGTGGATGTAGTACGTCCAAGTTCCATTCATACTGCTCACATTCATATGATTCAATTGATTCATTCAGTAAACAAAACAAAGTATGAGTCACTGAATCATTTGTTCAAGAGATTTGTTCAAATATGCTGAAGTCTTCATGAGCGAGTCGTTCATTCAAGAGATCGTTTCAAATTTGCTTGATCCTTTAATAAAACAAGTGAGTGAGTCAACTATTTTTTGTGAAAAAATATTGAATGGTCTTTTCTAAAATCGACAGGAGCTACTAAAATTTTATCAGGCCCAATGTTACTTGCATGCCATTTCATTTGCGTCAGAAGAAACCCAATCTCTGTTATTCTGAATCATGTTGCTCTGCTGTGTAAACAATGTCAGCAGTTTTGAGTCCAGTGTGATTAGCATTCACTAGTATTTCCAGGAACAAGATAATACAATCAAGATTAAGAGAACAACATAAAACCCCATCTGTATGAGGTAGTTTTTACAGCTTATGGATAGTTGTTCATTGTTCTGTATGTCTCTGCAGGTGTGTTCATCCCCTGACCTGTATGAGGGTTATGACGTCTCTTGGGTTGTGTATGTGCAGAGGTTTGCCCAGGTCTGAGCCGGACAAGGCTGAATGTGCAGGCTGGTGCCGGAGCCTTGTCACTCCGGTTCTACAACTGGTTTGCACTGGAAGTCTTTACTTGCTCTACACTGAGGCTAATCAACAGGTCAGTCCTGTTGACCACACAGATCTTAGTAAAGAGGGACAAAATATAACATTTTCAGTTTTTGTAATTGCGTGAAATATATGGTAATATGGTTAAATCCTCTTCATTTTTCATAGTACCTTGATATATTGATATTGTGTATATAATTTATATATATATATATTTATAATATATTATTATATATAATATATATATATATATATTATATATATATATATATATAATGTGTATGTAAATATATATGTAAATATATATATAGATTATTAAACATAAAGTGCACTGCATATGTTGAGGTAAGTACTGTTGTCAAAAATACAGAGAAAAGTCATACACAGGTATTATAATATATTATATTTTCATGGTATATTTTGTAAATGGATTATTTTGTAAATGATACTTCTTTTCTGATAATGTTATTTAGTGCTATATAATATTATTTATTATTACCTATAACCTATATTTAAACTGAAGTTCAAGGTGCAGTAGGTGATCTGCCTTAATGCTAACCGTTAGCATATCTTTGAAACATAGTCCCTGCCTTGCCATTCAAAGCTACGCCTCCTGAAATCATAAACGCACACCGTAAAGATGACAGTAGAACTACTAGTTCATGCCATACGTCAGTTAGAAAACTTTATAGTACTTTATAATACTATAATTGTGAATGAAAAACTAATAAAACCAACTTCACCTCAGTAAAGCAGGCTAGGCAGAATAGCGTTATTTACTTGTGTGTTGTTAAACTAAATAAAAATCGACACTATCATTGCTGTAAAAGGTTCCTTATGAAACTGAAAATAGTCACATCAGTCACTCACTGGAAGATTTCAGTGGCTGAACAAAACTTCTGTGCATATAACTCATTCATAAAACAGACAAAATCTACATCAGTTTTGAGTGACTAAAATAGTTTTAAAACATCACATTACCTGTCTAAAAGAAATACTTCAGCCATGGTGTCATCCTTCCTCCAGCGTGAAAAAGTAACTTCAATATTGATTCAGGATTTTAAAAAGTTTTGATTCAACATTTGTTTTTACTGCTGTGACTGTCTTGTGTGCACGTGAATGCAGCTTGTGTACATGCGCAAACGATGGATCTGCGTGAACGGCTGCGCAGATATACAAATCTACATTTATTGACAGACAGTTTGGGCTACTTATTAGACTTATGGGAATTATCAGCCTGACAAATTTTAATTGGGTGAACATTTTTAGTCTTATGTCTTAATCAGAATACATACATAAAACATAATTCCTTACATTTATATAGTGCTTTTCTAGGACTCAGAGCTTTTTACACAGTGGGGGGGAATCTCCTCATCCACCACCAGTGTGCAGCATCCCCCTGGATTTATTTCTACAAAATAAAACAAAAATATTTACTGAATAGCAAACTCAGCATATTAGCGTGATTTTGAAAGATTGCTTGACACTTGAAAGTGTTTGATACTGTAATACTACTGTATTAGAAGAATAATTACATATATTACAATAAATTAATATAGAAAATGGTTATTTTAAATTAAATTGTTACTGTTTTTGGTGTATTTCTGATCACTTTTTTTTTGTAATTTTTTTACAATTATAATTGTTTAATTTAGTTTCTTACAGGGCAACACATTTTTAAAACCTTGTTATTTAATATTTATTTTTTTATTGAAATATTATGCGATTTAAGGAAGGAAGCATTCAAATTAAAAGTACAACTATAAAAGATTTCACTCTGGTGAGGCTGACAGTCTCCAGCTGGTTTATAAAAGTAGAGCAAACACTTAAATCAACTTAATTAATCTTAATAAAGTAACACAACTTAAAACACAATACAATTACTAATAAAAAATAATGACTAAACTCAATTGATAAATATAATGGAAATGTCGAAAGCAGTATCACATTATGCCAGTAGAAGCTCCTCAGCAGCAACTGAAAACTGTATACACTTTCATAAACAAGTAAATATCATTTTTCATATGACAATTAAGTCCAAAAAAAAAAGAAGACGGGAAACACAGTACATATGGATAACCTTTCATCGAAGTACACAATATGAGGGATTTGTACAGGACATTGAGACACATGGCACAGCCCTGCTCATACACGCGCGAGAGCTCAAACAGCGTTAAATAACACTCTGACCTATTTGCATTAAGCTCCCCTTGTGTTTCTTAAAAGGTGAGCGTTGTCAGAAAGCATGCTTGAGAGCGTCCTCAAACACTGGGACTCCCGAGGGAGCTTTGAAATGCAGTACGCAGATCAACTTCTCCAGGCCGGTGTACACCGTTCAGACGGGCGGTGAGTGGACAGGAGGCGGAGAGAGGGTGTCCTGAGGGTGGTTGATCATTGGCCTGTGCTTTGTTTGCTGTTGTAACAGAGGCGGGTTTTATTGGACTGCTCAATTCTGTCCCTGTGGAGGTCCAGGAGGATGATTCTGGCACACAGGCAAGAGGCCGACAGCCATTTGAGCCCCTAGAGACAAAACAAAGGTAGCTAATAAAATAGTATGGTAAATATGGAGTAAAGTTTGCAGTATATTTTATTTTTTTTACTTTTTATTTATTATTTATTTATAATATTACTTATTTATGAAATCATAACACCCAATAGTGACATGATTTTCACACCATTTATTACATGGTCTGATGATGATCCAGAATTTGGTGATATTTCGGCACATGGGTCGAGGAGGAGTTTGCAAATGTAGTTTTTAATCAAAAATCAATCTGGTGGACAGCACAGGAAGTTTAACCAAATATGCCATATTTGGTATCAATGTTCTCTGCATGACCCAAGGAATAAGTTGAGATCAATTATACCACAATAAACAAATGCTAGTCTAAAGTTATTAGCACATTTTTGATTCATTTTGGATGGTTAGTGAATGGTTATAACTTGTGACCACTAAGTGGCGCTTGTTACAAAATTTATGTGTTGGGGTCATTGTGAGTTGCCACTGACACATCTAAAGTCTAGTGTCAATATGCTGAAGCATTGCAGAGTCGCAGATTTGGCATATTTGGTATCAATGGTCTCGGCATGATTCTAGGGAATATAACAAGACAAATGGCTTGTTAATGTTTAAAAAAGTTATTAGCATTTTTCAAGGTGGCGCTGCTCAAGATGTTTTTGAGTACCTTCAGGGCATGGTGACAAAAATGCATACCATGTTTTGTATCATACGTAAATATATTTGTGAGAATATAGCATTTTTTGACAAAAATCTAAATGGCGGACGCAACAAAATGGCTGACCTGGAAAAATCAGACATCATTCGACTCGACATGTCCAATTTTGCAAGCTCTAGGTTAGATTTGTTCGCATGTTAAACGCAAACAGTTAGTCTAATCAATTTGATTCAATAACTCCTTTGTCACCATGGTCTGTAGATCATGTGATTCAATTTTGGTCCAAATCAGATAAATGGCCTAGAGCTAGTTCGCTCAAAGTTTTGTGAAAAATTCAAAATAGTGAAAAAATGTTAATATCATCAAAGTGTCTTGTAAAAAATGTTTCTCGAACACCAATCAGAATTGAAATAAAATGTTAATTAAAGTTTCAATTAAATTGAAAATTAAATTGAAATATTAACAAATTCCTCTTAAATTGGACTTGATTTGAGTTTACTTCTTTATATTTTATTCATGTATTGTATATGTAAATGTAAATTGTATATTGTAAATGTACATGTAATCACATGAAAATAAAAGGAATTCACTCTGTAAATAAATTATTTTGCATTGTGTCTGATTCATCAAGATCTTTTTCAAAGATCTAGGCCCGAGACAAGGGTTTAAACAGTGAAAGGTGTGCATAAAAATATAGAATCGTGAAAAAAATGGGAGCACAACTTTTAAAATATTTTTCTTGAGCAGCAAAATCATCCTGTTTGAAAGATTTAAAGAGTTTAAATGTTACACTGAATGCAATAATTCTGAATATTTATTGTTTATCACAGGTAATAAATTACTTTTTAAATATTTTTAATGTAGATAATCATTTAAATTGCAATAATATTTCACAATTTGCAACAATATATGGCTTAAATACCTAAATAAATGCAACCTTGTTGAGCAGACGAGACTTCTTTAAAAAACACTTTTTGCCTGTAGTTCATGTATGGTCACACTTTATTTTAATGGTCCGTTTGTGGAATTTGAGTTACATTGCATCTTACATGCCAACTAGTTCTCATTAGATTAAAAGTAGACTGTTGGGGTTGGGGTTAGTGTAAGTTGACAGTGTACTTACAAAGTTTCTTATAGTCGCTTAAAGTCTGTTGAAGGAGAGAAGCTATCAACAGATATTAAGCAGACAGAATACTAATACTCAAATGTACCCTCAAATAAAGTGTTACCCATTGTATGTTTTCCAATCCCATTTATTGACATCTTCAATAAATGTTTTTATCAGAAAACGTTCAAAGTGGAAGACTGGGACTCTCTCTGGTCCAGTAAATCATCAGTGTTCAGGACATCTGAAGAGTATTGAACCCGACAGCATGTCTTCATCCAGGAGACGTTCTGCTCTTCACCGTGACCCAGCATGCACTACCCTCAGTATGATGTGTAAGTACTAAACATGACCTGTGATTAGATTGTCTCAGTTCCTGAGAGTCATTGCCTGCTTCTTCCACAGAGACAGCTTGTACAACATAATGCTGCGTTTGACTGGGGAGCCTTCAGATTACTTCATCATGATCAGCAGCTGGACAGACCTGCCCACTCTCTGTTCTCCATCAGTCTCCATGAGCCCGGCGTTTACACCTTCAAACTCAGCAGCCAGAAGTACAGACACATGGTATTATCGTCTGATTTCATGTTATAGGTCACAGGTGTCAAATTCAGTTTCTGGAGGACCGCAGCTCTGCTAAAGTTTAGTTCCAACACATTTACCTGTAGGTTTCACACAAAACTGAGGACTCAATTAGTTTGATCCGGTGTGTTTATTACAGTTTTGTAACAAAACTGTGCAGAGCTGCGGCCTCCAAGAGCTGGAATTGACAACCTGTGTTATAGGTGGACAACATTTCATCTTTGATGCCGAAATGCATCACTATTATTCAAGTTATATGTATATTTGTGTGTGTGTGTGTGTGTGTGTGTTGTGTGTGTGTGTGTGTGTTTAGAGAATTCTAAAGATCAGAATTTATTTAAAATACTGAAACTAAAAATAAATTTTCAATAACTAAACTTATTTGGGGGGCATTTTTTTCAGTATTCTAAAAAAAATGCATCGCAGCTGTTGGACATTTTTCATTATAATTATTTTGACAGTAATTATGAAATTGTTTGAATGAAATTGAATGTTTCATATTATGGATGCAGTATTATTATTCATTCATTCATTTTCTTTTCAGCTTAGTCCATTTATTAATCTGGGCTCGCCACAGCGGAATGAACCGCCAATTTATCAAGCACATGTTTTACACAGCGGATGCCCTTCCAGCTGCAACTCATCATTGGGAAACATCCAAATATCTGAAAAAAGTAGTTGCCAAAAAAACAACAACTAAAAACTAAATTAAAATGAACTAACATTGTATAGACAAATGTAAAAAAAATGCAAAATTAATACAAATTGTTAACAACCTCAAAAAAACCTAAGCATTATCATAATCTAAAATAAAATCCTTAGCATTTAAAACTAGTTCAAAAACTTAAACTTAAAAGTACAATAGCTACTTATTGATACTGAAATCACACTGCACAGGTATGATTCATTTATATGTGTGACCACAAAACCAGTCATATTTTGCACAGGTACGTTTTTAGCAACAGACAAAAATGCATTGTATAGGTTAAAATGATCGATTTGACCTTTATGTCAAAAATATTTCGATTATCAAGCAAAGATCACGTTCCATAAAAAGATATTTTGTAAATTCCTGCCATAAATATATCAAAACTCAATTATTATTAGTAATGTGCATTGCAGAGAGCTTTATATGGACAAATTTAAAGGCAAATTTCTCAAAAAATAGATTTTTTTTTCAGACTCCAGGGGCACTATCATACATTCGGCACAATAAGGCGCAAGACCTGTTTGCCGCGATTTGTTGCTATTTTCAGACCAGCGCAGCCCTAATTGTCACATTTTGCACCACTTTGTTTAAATAGCAAATCATGGGTGTGCTGGTCTAAAATAGAGGTTTGTTAAGGCTCTTAACACACAGTGTTTGCGCATTACTATTTTGAAGAACTGAAATAGGCTGCGCCATTGACCATCTAAAAGCAGGTCTAAAGTCCAGCAAAAAGTGCGTTAGTTATGTGCCTATGTGGGTTCAAAGCTTACACCTTGCTTAAGACATACAGGATGTATGGCAATACACAAATGCCTTTACATATGACAAAAAAATAAAGGATTATAATGTTACATATATAGTTATTTTCTACATAAATATAAAAACTACTTCCTCCATGCCTTATCTCAGGGGGCTTTTTCAGTTCATTCATGACAATTTGCAGTTGTATATTGTTATTATTATTAGCAGTATTATTTATTATATGCATGTTTATATTTGGTTTAATAAAAACAAGTTTAGATTTGTTTACCTGTCGGGTTTTGGAGATGTATGCGTCACCATATGGGCCATAAGAATAAGAAGTGTGTTTGGATTTATCTCAGCTTTATCAATACACCTCCATTATTGTTCATTTATTCGTTTCTGTAATTTAGAACTAAATTTAGAAATAGTTTTGAAACAATCTTTGTGCTTAAGAAACAAAATTAAATATATAAATTTCCAAAATCATTAAATATATCTTAAAGGGGATAGGAGATGAGACTCTGATTGGTTTAATGCACGTTATACTCAAAACAAACCCATAACTTATTAAGTGAATAAGCACAACCCTGTTAGATCTTAAACTGTTAGATCATAACTTAATTGTTGCGCTACGCATTTTGCAGTACGCCACTGACCATGCGCTTTAGACTTTGCACCTAGATCATTAAAATAGTGCCCCAGGTTTCAAATAGCTGTTGGGCTTCTAAAAACAATGTATGGACCTATCAAACCATACATCAATGGAAAGCTTATATATTCAGCTTTCAGTTGATGTTTCGATTTCAAAAACTGACTCTTATAAATATATATATATCCTTTGTTTGAACTTAATCAACCTTTCTTGTTTGTTTCCTTCAGTATGTGAGGGTGGTTCCTGCAGGTGGAGAGTGTTATGACACTGGGCCTTTCTTCCCTTCTGACACACACCATTTGACCCGCATGGGCATCGCTCTGAGGCGCCAACTGCTGCTCCATCCCGATTGGCTGACCATCGGTGGGCTTTTAGCAGGAGCTGTGCTAGTCCTGTGTCTGTGCGTCATCATATTGGCAAGTGATAATGAAGGTTTAACAAAAACCTTAGGCTTGACAAAGCTTGGCTCGTTGAAGTGGCTGAACATTGTGTGCTTACAGGTCCTGTTCAGGGAGTATGGCTGGCCTGAGAAAGTGCCAGCGCAGGCCAGGTACCGTCATCTGCAGCTCCGGTACAACATGGATGACTATTCATCCAAGGGCTCCAGGGTGGTGGCGGTGAAAAAGGCACACCGAAATCTGCAGGTGGGGCTGATGGAGGATTCGGGGCAGAGAGGTAAACCACTGACGTCATACAACAGCAGACATGCTGGAGACTTCTTTTAGTACTAGTAGTGCCAGGGGCTATACATGCTTAGATCTGACCTCTATTATTCAAGAGCACATCTGAACCTGGAGGGCCTGGATCCTTAAAGGGATACGGTAGTTGAAAATCTAGTCACTGTTTACTCACTCTCAAGCTATTCCAAAACAATGAGTTTCTTTTTTCTGTTGAACACAAAAGAAGATGTTTTTAAGATTGTTGACAACCTGTAGCTGTTGGTTTCCATAGTGTTTTTTTCATACTTTGGATGTCAGTGGCTACCTTTTTCAACATTTGTCAGGTTATCTTCTTTTGTGTTTAACAAAAGACAGAAACTGAAGGAGAGTAGGGTGGCACGGTGGCTCAGTTGTTAGCACTGTCGCCTCACAACAAGAAGGTCACTGGTTTGAGTCCTGGCTGGGCCAGTTGGCATTTCCATGTGACATTTGCATGTTTTCCCTGTGTTGGCGTGGATTCCTCCGGGTGCTCTGGTTTCCCCCCACAGTCCAAATATGTGGTATAGGTGAATTGGATGAACTAAATTCACATGAAATTACAGGAGTTTTCAGAGAGAAATAACAAAACGGGAGGGTGGCGGGAGATGGGTCTGAAATACGAGAGACTCCTGGGAAAAACAGGACTGTTGGCAGGTATGCTGATAAACAATGGACTAAGCTGAAGGAAAATTAATGTGTATGACAAAAAGCATAAATTCGCCAGTTTTAATTTTTTTTGATGAACTATCCCTTTAATGCCTCATGTATAGCCTATTTCCATGAAAATAAACATTACTAAAGGGTAAGTTCGCAAAAATGTTTTGATTTCTTAAATCAGTTGATCAAAACTTGTAAAATTGATCTAAAATCTGAAAAAAGTGAAATACAGTAACTGTACCGAGCACTTGGTATTGTTATTGATGCTTGATTTATTTTGTAAAACCTTTTGTAACTTTGGGCGACGCAGTGGTGCAGTAGGTAGTGCTGTCGCATCACAGCAAGAAGGTCGCTGGTTCGAGCCTCGGCTGGGTCAGTTGGCGTTTCTGTGTGGAGTTTGCATGTTCTCCCTACGTTCGCGTGGGTTTCCTTCAGGCGCTGCGGTTTCCCCCACAGTCCAAAGACATGTGGTACAGGTGAATTGGGTAAGCTAAATTGTCTGTAGTGTGAATGAGTGTGTGTGGATGTTTCCCAGAGATGGGTTGCAGCTGGAAGGGCATCCACTGCGTAAAAACGTGCTGGAAAATGATGAACTTTTGTAACTTTAGTTCTATTTAATAGTTCCTTGTTGACTACAATTAATACATGAGAAAGTACTGTCCTGTATTTGAATAATAGTATTGAACTTCAGTGTGTAAAATTTATAAACAAGCATTGTGATATATCTAAAGCACAGTAGCCAAAAAAGACAAACATTTTTCAATGGGTATATGCACACAGACGTTTAATTTTCAACCAGCCAGACCCAGGGCTTCTAGTCACCTGTCTTTTCATTATAAAATCGCCACATTTAAGGTCTGATTTCTTAAAAAATCAGTGATCTTCACTTCCTGATAGATATACGATATGAAATGGGTCTCAGACTGGACAAGAAGCACTGCATTAAATTCCCTGCCATGTCTTTAAAATATGACAGTTTATCTCACCCCAGTATTTTCAATGGAATTTCTGCGACAGAGTTAGCGCTTACACAGTCTTTCATCTTTTTTTACGCTCGAACAACTAAATGAACCCTGAACTCAATTTAACTGGATGTATTTTAATGACATTACAACACTAGTGTTAATATGTTAAGTTTTCACCGGAAGTTTATCATTGGCTGAAAAACACTAGCTGTACATATACCTCATCTAAGCCAGTCTGAAAATGTAATAGCTTGGCTTCAGACATGTTTTTGAACATTATCAGATTTCCTGGAATCCCCCTATGCTTCACAATGGAGCTGAAAAATTACAAACACATCCTCAAATGTTCTTTTCTTTATTTACTTCAGCGGCATTTGAACATCAACTGCCAGCAGTGCCAACATCTTTATCTGCTCAAGATAACTGTGATATCAGTCTACATTAGTGACGGCTGTGGTAAACTGAACTATTTAACCTCATGCTTTGGCACGTTTCTTTTAGGACAGTGTTTCCCAACCCTGTTTCTGAAAGCACATAAAACAGTACAATATTCACACTTGTGCATCCTTAGAGTCATTTTTGATGTTTCATGTTATTTCTTGTGATCATATTTGCTGTGTTAATGCAAACAGCTCGTATTTGACCATTTTTGTTGTTGTAATTTTAATATTTTACCTCAATTTCCTTACATAAATATAATTTAGACTAAGTACAACAAATAGCTTCACTTAGAGCTTCATGACAAAGCCTTTCCCTTTGCAATATTTCATCTGATGCACCCTAAAATACTTCTTTGTTAACATGCATCCATTTTGAGGTCAAAGCTG